>NW_026261592.1:260143-327643 GCF_900747795.2 Erpetoichthys calabaricus | reverse complement strand
CTGCAAGGTGCAAGCCACTCATAAGCCTCAAGAATAGAAAGGCTAGATTGGACTTTGCTAAAAGAACATCTAAAAAAGCCAGCACAGTTCTGGGAAAACATTCTTTGGACAGATGAAACCAAGATCAACCTCTACCAGAATGATGGCAAGAAAAAGCATGGAGAAGGCGTGGAACAGCTCATTGTCTAAAGCATACTACATCATCTGTAAAACACAGTGGAGGCAGTGTGATGGCTTGGGCGTACATGGCTGCCAGTGGCACCGGGACACTAGTGTTTATTGATGATGTGACACAGGACAGAAGCAGCAGAATGAATTCTGAGATGTTCAGAGACATACTGTCTGCTCAAATCCAGCTAAATACAGCAGTCAAATTGATTGGGCAGCGTTTCATGACCCAAAACATACAGCCAAAGCAACCCAGGAGTTTATTAAAGCAAAGAAGTGGAAAGTTCTTGAATGGCCAAGTCAGTCAACTGATCTTAACCCAACTGAGCATGCATTTCACTTGTTGAAGACTAAACTTCGGACAGAAAGGCCCACAAATAAACATCAACTGAAAGCCGCTGCAGTAAAGGCCTGGCAGAGCATTAAAAAGGAGGAAACCCAGCATCTGGTGATGTCCATGAGTTCATGAGCTGTCATTGCCAGCAAAGGGTTTTCAACCAAGTATTAGAAATGAACATTTTATTTCCAGTTATTTAATTTGTCCAATTGCTTTTGAGCCCCTGAAATGAAGGGATTGTGTTAAAAAAAATGCTTTAGTTGCCTCACATTTTTATGCAACCGTTTTGTTCACCCCACTGAATTAAAGCTGAAAGTCTGTACTTCAACTGCATTTGAGTTCTTTCATTTAAAATTCATTGTGGTTATGTACAGAACCAAAATTAGAAAAAAGTTGTCAGAAGTGCTGGGGGGGAAGAAGAGGAGTAGGGACACTCGGAGTGCTTCCAGGGATGCAGCCGGCACTTCTGCCACACTGGGGCGTGTCGGTGGAAGATTGCCGGGACACACCTGGAGCACATCCGGGTGATCACAAAAGAGGCCGCCTCCCTTCATACAGGGGCTGGAGTTGGGAGAGAGAAAGACGAGGTATGGGAGGAGGAGGCAAAGAGGCAGCCTGAAGAAGAGAAGGCATAATGTGTGGTGTTGGCCAGGACTATTGGAGACTTGTGATCACTTATCTGTAAATATGCAACCTGTAAATAAACGTGTGTGGGGTGATTTGAACGTGTCAGCCTGTCTGTGTCCGGGTCATGCTCCACAATATATATACATATATACACATACATCTATACATACATACATCTATACATACATACATACATCTATACACACACATCTATACATACATACATACATCTATACACACACATCTATACATACATACATATACATACATACACACATTATACATATAATGGCCAAAAGAAAGCGGGGCGTCGCTTGGACTTATTTTACTACACTGAGAAATAATGAAGCAAAATGGGATACGTGTCAGAAGGCCGTACATTATTAAGGCAACACCACAAACCTTGTAAAACACATTTCTGAACTCGAGAAAATCAGAAGATAGCACAGACACTCAGGCTAAAGAGCCTGGCACAGGTGCCAAAGGGCCGTAGTCGACTCAAAGAAGCTTCAAGAAAGGCTGGCAGTACCCAGCGAACGTTGGTACTGTAAACTGATGTAGGGGTCTTGTAACTGTTAGAATAGACAGAAAAAAATGTCTGCTTTTAAGGAGGAGTAAATTACATTTATAGCTTGATGAATTGACATACTTATAATACATTTTCAAACTTTCCAAATTTATCATGTCCATTTTGCGTAAAAAAAAAAGTATTACTCAAAATTAACGTTATTACATTCAGGCTGTGCTAAAAGCTTCAATCCCAAGTGTTACCTGGTAAACAGTACAGGCGCAGCTTCTCCTCTCACCTGTAGGTGTGCCCAGTAATAATGGCATCTCTAGTTTTTCACATCCCAAGTGTTGCCCGCTCTTGCCAGTGATACGAGCAGTGATGTTGGGGAGCCTCTCATCAGCAGTGATGACGAAGTGAATCTGTCTTCAGGCAATACAAATAAAATGAACAGTGACACAGAAAGAGATTCTGATGAATTATTGCTTGGTAATTGCATTACTATATGTTTTACACTTCACACTGTGTACTTCTAGAATTTTGCAAGTTTTACAGTAAAAAAAATAATGTAATTTGTTGAGCCAAAAAATTTATGCTTTTTACAGAAAACATCTAACACTAACGCTTGTTACTCTTCCAGAGATCATTTGGAGGAACTGAACACGTTTAATAATTTCTGTTAATAAAAAAGTAAACAAGTCTGATCTTTGGCACTATACATAATAGTCTACTAATGCAAAGTGTTTAAAATGTGACTTTTTGACGTCCACACTCACTGTAAGTTTTTATAGAAGATTAACCATTCCTGCAAGATGACACTCTGGCTGTATCAGTATCGGTGTCAACATCGCCAATGCTGGCCTCAGTATCACCTGGTATCGGATCAAAAAGAAAACCAACAGCATCAGCCATCACTAGTTTTCAGGTGTAAATACTGAAGAGCAGGTTTTCAATTTCAATAATGAATGTTGGCTACCAGTTGTCAAGAGCTGTGAAAACATATTTACAGACAAAGATAATGAACAGTGTGGGACAGGCCAGTGTACGGAGTGACAATCAACCCGTCTTTATTTTGGAAGGCTTTGTCAACAGCAGTGTAGGACAGACTGACATTACCATTTTTAACACAGCTAGAACACAAGTCCTGTTTTAAAATGCTGCTGCCAGACACTCGTATTGCCAGCTAAAAACTCTGTTTCCATGGCCGGGCCCCTCGCCTGAATGCAGCCTTCATGCCTTACCTGATAAGACAATCGATACCAGACCATGTTAAAATGCAGGGACGTCTCTCAGAGGCACAAGATGGACACTCAAGATCAAACAAAGGATCATAAATCAAGGACGGGTAACACTGATGTACAGCACTGTGCACAAGTAGACAGTCAAGAGGATGGACTTTTATGCAAACTCAAGAAACCAATCTCAAGACCTCTACTCCTTCATTTAAAAACCCTTATAAGACACAGATCATCTCATCAAGCTTACAACTCTCAGCCTGACCATAACTTTGGCTGTCCATAGCTTACAGGGATTGGACGTAACAGAGGTTGGAGCATTTGCTTTACTCCGAGGGGCAACTGTGCTCAATTGGAAAGGTGGAAGACTTGTCTGCACTGGAGTTGGATGAGGGTAACATGAGCCTAAACCTTACTGAAGAATAGCTAGTGCACAAGCCGAGATGGTATCTTAAAGGCCACATAGTCATTTTGCTTGATATGGTAAATAACTAATCACAATTTTTTTAGAAGACATGACATTGGTAGCAACAAGCTCAATTAACATTTTCTATAGCAGACACCATCAAAAGGCGCTTTACAAAAATTATAAAACAGGAATAATAAATAATAATAACACTGCAAATAAAGGAAATACAACTGTAGGTGGGAAAGAATATATGGCTATGACAGGAACGTACATATGTCCAGTCCTTGGCGTTTCAAATTAATCCACTGTTATCGTATAAAAACAAACAATGTTTATTTTCCATCTATATATAAAATTCACTAAGTCCATGGCAAGCAAGGCGGCTGCAAGACCGAGCCCCGCCCACCAACAATTCACTGAGCAGCTGACCATGGCACACGCACGACAACATTTGCCAAGAATGTTTTCATTAATCAAGAATGAAAGTCGGAGGTTCGAAGAATATCACATACCATCGTAGTTCCGACCATAAACGATGCCAACTGGCGATCCGGTGGCATTATTCCCATGACCCGCCGGGCAGCCAACCGGGTAACCAAAGTCTTAGGGATCCGGGGGGAGTATGGTTGCAAAGCTGAAAGTTAAAGGAATTGACGGAAGGGCACCACCAGGTGTGGAGCCTTTGGCTTAATTTGACTCAACATGGGATACCTCACCCAGCCTGACCGTGGCTCAGAGGTGCATGTGAACTGTAGCACAGACAAAAGCGGCTGAGGCGGTGTTTGGAAAATGAACAGTCAACGTGACTCACAAGTGCATGTGGACTGAACACAGTTGAAAACAATTCAGGTGAAGAGTTGGGTGGTGGGCACATGAGCAGGCAGTGCGTACTGAACGATGACTAAGAGATTACTATGAAATCGGCAGACTAGATTGGCGGGGGCCGGGCGGAATGGGTGTCAGACGATCGAACTTGCCTATCTAGAGGATGTAAATGTCCTAACAAGGTTTCCGTAAATGTACCTGCGGAAGGATCGGTACCGGTTGTGCTGACCCGTCATTGGACGGTTAGGACCCGAAACCTCTCGGGCCCACTTCCCCGCCCTCTCTCCGGATAGGCAGAGAGGGCAGAAAGGGCGTCCTCACTGGGCGTCCTTCCCCTCTCACCCCGTTCCAGCCCCGTCCCTCGCTCTGGGAGGTGGGGGCACGGCGGCGGTCCTCCAGTTTTCAGTCACGGACAATTGTGTGTTGCTCTGTCCAGAGTACCATCTTTTCATTCACTTACTGTCGTATCCTCAAACCCACCCCATTTGGACATCTGTGTCTTTCAGGAGGTGTTCATCCATCAATACATAATTATGCGGCGTATGCTACGCCGTGGGTTGGCTAATGTTACATATTTCCACAGTCAAAATGAAACTCAAGACGGACACGGTAAGAAAACCTGAGTGTTTCCACGGCCTTATCAATCCACACAAAAACTTACAATAACTTCCTAATTCCCGCTACCCAGCACCTCTTCTTAAAGTAACAATACCCCATTAGAAATGAATAATTATCTAGACCTATTCTTAATATATAAACTAATCTTGAACTACAGAATAAATTTAATATATTTTCAAATTAACTGAACATAAAAACGTTAATACAGAACTTGGCTCATACATTGTGTATGACAGACGCATTAGGCATCAGCAGAGGGTTTACAAAATAAACTGTCTGAACAAAGGGGGCTTGATGACGGGGGAGAGCAGCTAAATGGTAAAAGTTTAAATGAACATTTACAGGCTTCACATTAAAATCTCTGAAACAAAATTGTATTGCCATTTTCAACAACTGGAAACAACAAATTTCACATTTATCAACTTCATCTTGTGGAAGTAAATGTTCCACACAAACATACACCATCATAAATAGTTTACAAATTACCACAGTAATAAACTCCTATTAAACAGCAGCACCTCCTAGTTCAGCAATGTTGGCATGGTGGAGGTCTCATGTGCCTCAGTCTTCATTAGAGCTCCATTGTCTAAGGATGCGAGATCCTGACAAACCAGTTTGCTATGGGTAATCATCAGTGGAGGGGCCAGACAAAGAACATCTCATTATTGACCCTTAAAATTTAATGAAAGTGGGTCTTGCCCAGAAGAGGGATGCTAGTCCTGACAGTGATGTCCACATAAGTGTGGCACAAAGGGTTGACCCCACACAGCCTGGTTGGCTCTGCATGATAAAACCACATGTAGCAGTAACTAAATTGGACTTAGCTTCCACCTCACCACCATCAACCAGCACCAAACAAATTGGGAATTGAGGCAAAAACCAGAGTACCTGTACAGGTCAGGAAACAGCTATAGACCATCATAGGGTACACTCACATTCAAGTACACAACCACACCAAGACAAGTGAGACTTGCCAGGCCTCTAAACCTGAGCATCTTTAGAGATATAGAGAAAATAAAAATAAATGAGCAGACATGGAAACTACATAGAAAATTAAAAATCAGGCTGAGATACAAATTCAGTCAGCTAGAACTGTAAGGCGGTAACACAAACCACAAATCTCTATTAACTTCTCTAATACTCATTAACAGGCATTACTGGTTTGGCTATAGCAATGAAACATGGGAGTTTGTCATATTTCATAACAATTAAAAGAAAAAATAAATTATATAAAAAAATCTTGGTTCGAGACATGATCATCTCGGAGAGACACTTTGACGTCAAGCAAGACTAGACATTACAACCTTAGGAAGCAAGACCCGTTTTTTTTTTTTCTGTCCACCCTGGCCATCGGACCTTACTCCTTTTTATGTTAACTAAGGTTGTCTTATTTTAATTTCTTATTTGTCTTTTATTCTTCTTTTCTTAATTATGTAAAGCACTTTATATAGCACATTTTCATACAAAAAGTAGCTTAAATAAATGTTGTTGTTGTTGTTGTTGTTGTTTTGCACATCACGCCCTACTTACGAACAATTTAAAACAAGTTCACTGATATCTAACCTCACAGTTGTTGGAATGCTTTTGGCAGACAAACTTCATGTGCTCCCAGCTGTTAAAAATGTTACACATTCTAGACAGCACATGAACGACTAAGGGAAGAAAGAGCAGCACACTGAAAAGAGACACGAAAGCGAAATAGGATGCACAACAGAATAATAATATATGTGCAAATTCAGAGAATAAGGAAAGTAATAATCAACCCGTATGTCCCGAAAGAGACACTGACGTCCCGCAAGACAAAGCAGTGAGACCAAAGGACAGCTACTGTGCAGGGTTTTAAATGATCAACACGCAGCACGACAAGCAGAGCACGCAGCTCAGCAGCAGAAGGACAGCAGCTGATCCGTCCATATCTCCTTAGCTTGCGTTCAACCCTCCCTTCACACCGCGAGCGGCAGAGATGCTTAGTGGCAGGCGCTCAGCACACTCCAGATCAGGGGTTAAGCTAGCAAAACGAGGTCAACTGCTGTACAGGATTTGAAATGGACAATGCACAGCGCAAGAAGCAGAACACGCAGCAGAAGGACCCCAGTTGATCCGTACGTATCTCCAAAGCATGTGTTCAGCCACCCCCTTCACAATGTGATCGGCAGAGACGTGAAGTGGCTGGCAAAGCCCCCAAATAAATAAATAAACTTTTACATAATTGTCCATTCAAGCAATGAATGGATTTTTAAAAGCAACATCCAGTGCTGCCACGAATGGCCATGTGTAACAGCAGCACCCATGTTTGCCTTGCCTTTGTTGTTATTTATTATTTTTCTGGAGAACTTGGATAACCAAAGTGGCGAGGAAGGTTTGACTCGCATACCTGCGACAGCAACTGCCAGACCTGCGCCCTTTGTCTCCCAGAGTGCCTGATCTAATCGCTGGGCAGCCAGCAGAGCTACAGAGTGGAAGCTGAGGAAAAGAAGAGCAGGTGTCCAACTCCACAACAAGAGAAGGCGGCACAGAACGTAGCTGCCTTCTGTCATCATGGGCAATGTAACATCAAACGCTGGTCAGGAGCCCACGGAAATACAAACTCAGCAGTCTCATGTGCTTCAGTGAAATGAGACTTAGAGCTGAAACACCAGACTGTGTGGGTGCGCCAGACGGATTTAAAATCGCGCAGATGGACAGAAGGCAAAGTGAAAGCGGTAGGAAGAAAGAAAGTGGACTTGACATTGTTGTGAATGAAAAATGGTGCAACACCGGACACATTACTATTAAAGCAGCAGACCTGAATGTAGTGCATTTATTGGGGGGGCGGTGGGGTATGTCGCCTTACAATCTTATTATATGCTGAGACAGTTTTCACATGCCATTGTGCTGATAGTTTATATCTCCCAAGGGCAGATGCGGCCATCACAACAGACACAGTATATTCTGTAATAAGCAAATTCTCTACTGACCATCCCCGTACATTCGTCACAATTTCTGGGTTGTTTGACCCCGTTTCACTTTCCTCCACTCTCACCAATTTTTTAGCATTTTGTAGAGTGTATAACAAAAGAAAGCAAGGTGCGCCAACGTTAAGGAGGCATATAACTCTAGTGCTTTGCCACCTTTATGCCAATCAGACCATAATTTGTTACAGCTCATGCCTGCATATCATTGACCAGCAGCTGCCAATCACCACCAGGACCGTTCAGAAATGGACAACAAAGGCTGAGGAGGCTCTGAAGACAAAAGAGCTGGCGAGCCAAAGAGCCTCTGAGACCAGTCGCCATTAGGATGGAGAACACAGAAGTCGTGCAGAGCTGGGTGTCGACATCAACAACAAACTGGACTGGTCTCATAAAACACAGTGGCGCAGGTCAAGAAGGGCCACAGCAGACCGAACATTCTAAAGAGACTCCGGTCTTTTGATATATAAAGCAAGTTGCGTTTGGGTGCTTTGAGCTAAAAACGGGACTCGACCACGTGAAGTGAATCGGAGAGACACGCCAATGAACAGCAACAGCGTGTGGCAGGCCACATGGGGGTTCACTCAAGTAAAGTCCGCTGCCGAGCTGAAGAAAACGAAAGCGCCGCGCGCCTCTCACTCAGATCGCGTACAGTAAGTCTGAGAGTGGAGCGAATTAAAACTCACACATACATAAAGTGCATTCCCCCCCCCCCAAAAAAAAAAACACACGGAGCACTTACCTTCTATTTGTCGGCGATAGACAACTTTCTAACCTCGTTCAAACTCCTCCCTCACTCCACCACGGTCTTCCTCTTGTGCAGTTCTTACTACAATGCGGTGAGGCAGCGTGGTTTCAGTAACAGTCGCCCTGGATGACGTCAGCCGTACGCGACCATAGCTACACGCGACAGGAAGCTATGAACCGCACAGTGAAAAAGTTTATGGGATAACCCTCATCTCATACGTACGTGAAAATGTCACATTCGTACGAGATAATGTTGGATTAAAAAATTACAAACGTGCGCTTCGGGGCTGCCTGATTACGACCTTACCAAGGGTACGGCGCTTCAGTTTGACGCCACTTACAGCTCTTGTAGGGCGGTGATATAAAAAGCAGACGACTGGGCTTTTATTTATTAAAGTAGTGTGGGATGGTAGGAGATGGGTTTAACTGCAGCCTGCAATTCGTATGATGTGCGTCTGATAATGCCGACAACATTAATCACGAAATGCCCATCGCGTACCCCGTTACACTATGGTTAAGATTAGGCTTGTGGGAGGGTAAGGGTTTAGGTACGTGCTTTATGTTTACAGGTATTCGTCTGCACACTCGTACGGAGCCCCTGAGGAGATATGGTGTTTTTTGTCTTCCTGGGAAACAACTTGGTGCGTACAAATTACTATCTTGTGCCCACCACTTACCGTAGCCTGCGCACCAGGTACTTGAAGGTCGCACCGGCCAATACTGCGTGTGCGCCGCCGCATACATTCAGATGAGCACCAAATGCCATCGTGTGCTACTGTACATTATTTTCTGGAAACAGGACATATCACTGGGCAGTCTGATGTTTTCCTCACACAGTTACAGTCCACAGAAATGGATATTGGCAAGTTTACAAAAGCAGGCTATGGATTCAAGCCCAGATCGTTAAATCCGTGAAGCAGCACCGCTAACCACTGCACTAATTTATATTGAAATGACATTAGTTAGCCATTTACTTACTGAGCCGCAGCTTCTTAAACTCCTTACTGAGTAGCAGGTTGTTGATAATCACATTCCCTCATTTTATTGTATTTTCCTTTAGTGCTCGACGTGAGTGCTTCATCATTACTATGAAGTTCTCATGAGCCGGACGTGGAAACCGAATCTGATTATAACAAGACACGTGTTCACGACGTTCATAGCACGTATTCACCTTTTCAAATCTTCTTCTGTAGCTATTCTCATTTTTATATATGGTCTCTATTTTTGACTAGACTTCTCCAATGAATGCTTTGCTGTGATTTTGTATGACCAGTGCTTTATTGTAACATGCTATCTGTCCAGCCGTGCTGTTTAGGATTACTGCACATGCTCACAGCATATGTATTCAATTGAATATAGGTTGAAAAGGATTTGAAAATCATTGTATTCTGTTTTTATTTACGTTTTACACAACGTCCCAACTTCATTGGAATTGGGGTTGTAATTTGAAGAAAGAAGAGGAATGGTGGTATCATAACACCAGCTATGACACCCACTGTGAGCAGAAAAATAAGCAAGAATCGTAGCCTAACCTTAATTAAATAATACCAAGAATCTGTGGTAAAATTAAATTTTTCCAGTTTACTTTTGTTTGTTACAACGATGCCTCAGGAACATGACAAATATGCGTTCCACCCATTAGCTCGATTGTAAAACACAAGAGCAGGCTATTTAGTTTTTTAAATTTTAAAAAAAAAAATATGCTTCACTTCAAAAATCATTGTCATGTTACAAATTAAAATATACCATTACAGTGAAGAGGTAACTTCAATTTGAAAAATACTGAACATATCCTAACTTATAAAAACATGAATGATTCAAAACTGTAATGTACAGTTACTTCCCAAAAAGTTCTTGTGCAAAGTATATAAGACATCTGTATGAATTAATAAATGTTCCTAAATTCTTCACACTTGTGGCATATTTATAAATCATAAATCACCCATATCATGTTAAATTTGTGCATGTAAAAAAGTGCCCTCAAATATCTTTATGTGGAAGAAAATACAGAAAGAGAAAGAAATGGTCCCCGTTCGGGGTAAGAAAAGAAATCCCTGCAATGTATATAATTCTCCGATTGTCTTTATAGATTTTGGATGGAGGGTGTTGAGAACACAAATATTAGCTGATTAATATTAGCAAATAGTAATTATTATTAATATTAACAGATGTTAGCTACCTCAGATTATTGATCACTTGTGAGACACAAAGGGCAAGTAAGTGCTTTCCAGGAGAATTTGGAGGTCTGCACAGTCCCCCTGCAAGCAGATTAACTTCAATTGTCAGCCGCTATCCACACTGTAGATATTTAAAAAACGCACAAACAGAGTAAACTGTCTTAGATTTTTCACGAAGTGTACAAGTGAAGTAACCAGTTACAGTCCTTTTAAATGTATGCTTTTAAAACTCGCTCTGAACTTTTATCACCGAACAGTAATGTCTCTTTATTTCGTGTGTCCGAATTTTATGAACCAGGACAGACAAACAGGTTCCACCGAGATTTGAAGTCGGATCGCTGGATTCAGAGTCCAGAGTGCTAACCATTACACCATGGAACCGTCTTAAGTACTTTTCTACAGTAAATACGGTAATGGCAAAGCACTGTAACGTGTTTATTTACATTTTAGGTGCTAGTTTGACATACTAAAAACTTTTCAGTGCTTTTTTAATAATGTAAATATACTTGTAATACTTCTGTGCCCTCGGAATCTTTACCAGATGCATACACTGCATTTTTGCGTCTCATATTTGGGACGACCTTCACACATTTAAGAGTTTTTATTTACCTCTGGTGAGAATTTCCGCAGTTCCTCCCTGTGACATCTCACCTTCCCTCATAGTTGAGCTCACTTGAAGTTTTCTGAGTGTCTTAGGAGACTCTTTGGATGGCAGTACCTGTTCATTTGCTATGCTGCCCAGAAAGCAATTATAGATGTTCTAAAAAAATCGTAAAAAATAAGAAGCAAACGAAACATATTGTAGCATACCTGTGTCCGGATATAAGAGGGACTAACTGTTTGAGAGGCCAAGTCCAAAATGATGGGATTCCTGGAGAAGCGGACTTGAAATCCTCGCTAGTGAGCGGAAATTGAGAGGGGCGTGTCACCGCTGCGGAAGCCCATCCCCCTGGCTGCGTGGCTCTAATGTGTACCCGAGTATTAGGTAGGCTCACGGAGGGGAGGAACAGGGAGACAGACAAGTTGCCTGTGACCCCGGGTACGCGAGAATTTAGCCCTACCTCTGTAATACACCTTTTACTGTCAGATGCGTCCGATTGAAAACCGCAGGGGGGGTGGCGTGATGATTTCGCGCTGTCCACGGCCGTTTTCCGAGAGCTGAACAAGGGAAACAAGGCTCAAAGATCAGGGGCTATAGGTCTAGCTTCTGTGAACATGTTGGGGGACGTCTCTCGAAGATTAGGGGCAACACGCTTGAGATCGGAGGCTAAATCCCTGGAACACCCCTGCCTAACGACGCCACTGGGCAGGCGGTGTTTATGTGTGGGCAAATGAGATAAGCAGCTGGGAGCGCCCATCGGAGTGTAAAGCGGCAAATTCCATTCCATCCCAATCCCGTTACAATATTAAACGTGTCGAATTTCTCTAGATAAAACGCGACAACAAAAATTATTTCTTTGGGGCCCATTTTTTATACAGTAGAGCATCGAGATAGAAAGACTATAAGACCCATAACGAATGGGAGTTAAGCCAAATAATGGGCGCATTTTTTCCACAACAAATGATGTACAATAGTCTTCTTGCAGAAATAAACTACGCTGTAAAAGCCATGTAAACCGCTCCGTAAAAATAACAGTCACTTCTCTAGACGGGCTATTGCACTCTCACAGTGTTACAGATCGTGTGGTGTCCCTTTCCACGTCTCTCCGTTATCATTTACATCGCCGTGTTTATACTGTCCTGACAATCTCCACCAGCGTTCTCGAGCCTTCTCGGACTTGAAAGGTATAACGAGAAATTTCCTGGGGTTCCAGGAACGTAGAACTCAGGACACCTGTGAATACCCTGCTATCGATCGCCTCTCCATCCCCGTCTCTAGGGTGACAATGCTGGTTACTACAGTGTGTATGTTTTGTACATTGGATAAGGCCGGTTTTTTGTCTCACTAGAAGGTACTCTAATGTAAAATTCTCCCCTGGGAAACCCTTACTGAGTGTTACCTTTCCTGCCTGTCTCCAGACCGTGGTCGGGGTGACGCAGGGGAGCTTCTTCTTCGTCGTGTTCAGTGGTGTGAAGCTCCAGGGCCAGAGCCACGTGCTCTGGGGTAAAACCCTGTCCCTGAGTTCCCTTGTCCTAATTTTCAACAAGGAGCGACACAGAAGGCTTGAAGGCTCCAAAGTTAACTTTATTGAAAATACTTTTTAGGTGCTTGTTTTCAAGTTAACAGAGACCAACGCCAAGAGAGTGATCCGCTACAATCCAACACAATACACACACCACAGACTTCCTCCTTTTTTTACAATCTATATTCAAAACTCCACCCCTCAACACCGACAACTCCACCCACATCCCACATTCAGTCTGATCGAGATGTCAGGCTGTGATTTTAGGCTCTGATCCCAACATGAGTGCAGATAGACGTGTGGGTATACAATGACCAGGGTGAGGTCCGCCTTGTACCCAGCAGCATAGACTCGTCTATAAAACGATTGACAATATGTTCCATTGCAAGGAGCTTTAAAACACTGTAAAAAGAGAAAACGTGCTCTTTTTGACTTAAGGTGATTTTATTGTTTGCAATGAACTATATTAATAAGTTTGTTCACCTAACGTAATTGTTTTGCATTACTTCAAATTGAAAAACCTTGCTGTGGCTTAATGTTATTTGTTCCATTTAATCTAACGCAAAAAAATCGCTTTGTAAATTTTCTGACGCCTGCGCAGTACACGATAGAATGTCTGATGCAATAGTCTCATATCGTGAGAGTTCAAGAACGAGTGTGCAGTTTGCTGCGGTTGGCGCCATTCGAGTTCTGATTTCAAAACGAGCGTAGAAAGAGTTTGTGGAACATTGCACGATTATTTGGAGTGATATAAAGTTCAAAATCAGGTAAGTTTTTTTTGTTTGTTTGTTTTTCCCTACAGCTGTGAGTATTTGATATTCACTGTCAAAGGAGAGCCGTGATATAAGTTACAGTGTAACTACAGAAGATTATGTCTGTGACGCCATTAATGTGAAATATTCTTGTAATGTTTGCAAAATACCTCGCTTGTAAATGATAACGTATTGTGACGTTTTATTTGTTAATTAATCATTGTAATTGCCTCATTTTTTTGGACTGACATGAACAAAATATAAATTACTTTTACTTTGTTGCATACCCTCGTTTCTGAGAGTACAACGTTCAAGTTAAGAAGCACATTCTAATGGGTTTTTATGAAGCTTTAACGTAATTAATCATCATCGTTATTGAAGTTAAGTGCCATAACGTGCAAAATGCAGTTTATTATTTAGACTGAATCGATAATGCCGTATCATTTAAGATGTATAACACTGTATACAGTGTTAACCGGTGCTGTTGTGTCGGCTTTTTTTCCACACTCGCGATTACAAGCAATTTTTTCTTTAAGTGTGGTGGGGTTACTACGAAAGCGTTTTAGGGCCACGGTGAAGAAAAAAAAAAACATACGGACACAGTGAAGAAGACAAAAACTATGTGTCGAGAATAAAGCCAACATGTCGACTTTATTCTCGACATATATATTTTTTTCTTCACCGTGGCCCTAATATGCTTTCGTAGAGGGTTGGGGTATCCCCGTTTGAATATCTATCACGCTGATATGCATATTCTGTATCGACGAGTTGTTTGGGGTTAATGGGGTTGCCCTCTTAATTTGTCAGAGGCTGAAATTGAAAAATGACCGTATGTAGTAATTGCAAACCCAGGTTTTAAGTATCATCCAGATATAGTACCAATATTATTAAATACAATAATATCATAAGTCTTTAGACAAAGCATGGGCATATATTATTGCCTTGACCATTCTAGGTTGATTACATTAAAATGTAATCAAAAAATTATTTATGTTTTGAGAAAATTATCTGTCATATAAATTAATTATACAAAAAGCATTAAGAGATGGCATGTGTCCAGTAATAAAAAATAAAATTAGAAGTTCATCAGGTCATGATGAATATAGATAGGCAGAACTTTATTTGTCCTTGGGGGAAATTTGGCTTTTTACTGAAGCTCTTTAAATAAATAAATAAATATATAAACCGGTAGATAAGTAAAAAGGTGGGTACATAAATAAATACAAATACACAGACACTTTGGACTGAACACACACTATAATGACTTTAAAGCAAAAAAATTAAAAAGAAAATTTCTGACGTGGTTGTCGCAGTCACAGACGTATTGGTGTTGGTATTAGAGTATAGGAACAATAACATTACAAACTCATTTATGTTGAGTAGACTATAGTTGTAAATGTTCAGTAATAGCTAACGTGACTCAGTTGTCTACTTTAGAAAGTGAAAGGAGGAATTCTTTAATACAGTTAACAAGCTTATTCTGCTTTTTTGATTTTGAAGTGTAGATGACTGATTAAGCATACTTTCTTGTTTCTCTCGACTACAGGGTCTCCCAGATTTGAATTTGCCTGTTTGGTGCCATTGTTTGCAGTTTTCAGTGGCAAGTTTGAAATTCCTTACTAAATTTAAAAAGTGTTTAAAACATACTTTCTGTGTAAAACTTTGATATGCTGTTCTAAACCTACCAGTTTGTATCTAGACTCAGTTTGGCCCCAAGAGTTGTGCCATATTTGGGTTCTGCTGATCTCAAGGGCAAAAGAACACCTCAGCTAAAATAATATAAAAGTCTCTAACCTGCTTAATTTATTTCAAGGTCATGAGGAGGCAGAACATGTCAGCAACAAGTCAGTACATAGCTGCTCATTTGGCTTGTTCATGCACACTCACACAGTAGATAGTTTACTATCCCTGCATGTGTTTGGTAATATTAGTAAAAAACCCAATCTGGTATCGGGGAGAGAACATGCAGATTCCACATGGACAGTGACCATGCTGAGATTAGAACCCAGCACTTTCAATCAGTGAAGATGCATAACATAAAAACTGAACAAAATTAAACAAATTCATTACTATTTTAAATAATGATATGAAATGTGAGAGGTGGACAGAGTTCAAGCAGTGAGGTATATTTATTCCTGTATCTCTCTCTTTCTCAGCAAACCAATAAATATGGAAGTGTGGAAATGTAAGGACTGTGGTATTGCACTTTTCAAAGTGAACGACGTATGTAACTTTTTTCCCTAAAAGTGTTTTATTTTAAAAATATTTGAATTTTTGAAGTTTAGTTAATTTCTTTAACTTTAATCTTTTTCCTCTAAGATTAGTGCTGAGTTCCTGCGGATTACTACAATTCCTCTCCAGACCAAATTTCTTGCACAGCTGGACAAATATACCAATAAACTGACAAGCATCATAAGACATAAAGGAGGAGCTGCCCACTATAAGACTGCCAGTTTCATTCAAGCCGTAGATCAGGTATGTTACTGTAATAAAAAGGTTTTCTCTGTAACAGGAGAACGGATAAAATAAAGGAGTAAGAGGGGGTTGGTCGCTTCAGTGCAAAACCAGCTACAAAGATTGGAATGTTTGGGATGATAGCGAAAGAATGTGCAAAAACTTCTTTCTCATAAAGGGTTTCAGAATGTTTTAGGGAAAGGTTAATTAATGCAAGATGTTTTTCTGTAAGTTGTTTTGATGTCTCTAAGAAGGGTTGTTTTAGGCTTAGTAGAGATAACACATAAGATGTCCCGTGGGAAGAAGGTGTGCAGAAACTGATCACTTCTGTATACACTGCTTACACGTAAGCCATTTTGGGCAAGGACACTCAATTAGTATATAAGGGAAGGTTCCGCCCTCAGTTTCTTTGGAAGCTCAACCGTGGGGAACGTGCACACCGCCCGGTATTGGACCAGGCTCACGAGTTGATCCTCTGACGAGACTGACACGCGGGCTCCCTCAGTCTACTGGTCTAGGATGATGGCTCTGGGTCTTTTGATATTACTGTAAGTCAATAGTATAATTCACATATCTGTATTACTGTAAGTCAATAGTACAATTCCTATATCTGCATGTATATTGCTATTATATTATATGTAACTGATATTATATTTGAACAAGTAAACAATTGAAGTATTGGACCTTTCCTCTCTGATTCTTGCCTGCTTATTTTCTGTTAAAACCTTTGAACCATTTTCCCAAACTAAAACATTTTGGCGTAGTCGGTTGCAGGATTTTGGGGAATTTGGTAAAATATTCAATTACTAAGTGAGGCAAAGGAAATCAGAGATGTTTAAGAAATGTCAGGTGTCTGTAAAGGAACCCATAACGGGCTTGCAGACGCGGGGGTGGGTTTTGCTAACTGCGGTTAGAAGTCTGGATAGTCTGGTAGACGAAAAAGAAAGGGAGATTAAGAAAATGCAAATGGACTTGGCGGATGCGTTAGGGCGGGCCTCAATGGCCGAATCCCAGGTAGCTGTATTATTGCCGCGGGTACAGAGAGCCGAGGGGATGTCGGAAAAGGCAGCCTTTTGCATAGCCAAGGTGAATGCGAAAAAGAAGCGCAGACCGGATGTTGCGAAGGTTAAAGCGTTTGTAGCCGCAGCTAATGTCCATGAGTGGGATCCTGAAAAATGGGACGGTAACATTTGGGATGATGATTATGAGGATGATGACGGACCCGATGCAGGGTCGGTAATTAACCCTCTGCCTCTACAGGCTAAACCCGTGATGCGTTGCAGACTTTTTACTGATGCACAGGGTAATGTTAAGATAAGGAGAAAAACTGGCGCAAGAGTAAACACTAAAAAGGAGGAAAGAAAGCCAAGGGTAAAGGAAAAGGGAAAAATAAAGGAAGGACTTTATATCCCGTTGAAGAATTAGAACATGCAGCACAAAATTGTTAAGGGTAAAGCTAAAGTGTAAGTTAAAATTTTTTTTTTTTTTTTTTTTATTTAGAATTAACACAATGTAAATAGGTAGTATCGTAATCATAAATTCTGTTTCAGGAGGAGGAGAGGAGTGGGTGCAACATGCTGTGTTCTTGTTTTACAGAATTGGGGGCGTTCTGAATGAAGTAGGTGCCACCACATTAGGAGGCGAGGCAACAGAGACGACTCAGGTCTGATGGCGGTGGAACAATTCCACTAAGCCCAGACGTCAGGAGAACACCACGTGTCCGGAGAATCAGTCTTGCAATGTCCTCACCATTACGACTGGTGACGGGTGCACCATCTACTCCTCGAACTTGAAGGTGCCGGGGGTAAAACCACAGAAGTATCTGATTGAGTGCTCTGAAAACTTAAATATTACCTGGACGTCGAAAGTAACTTGGTGTATGGGGCCCTGGAACGGCTCCAAGGTACAGTGCGAGGTCAATGCAACATCAGGCGAATACACCTCTAATAAGACTGGGCCCATTGGCTGGATTAATGCAACCGATATTATTAACAGGACTATACCAATGCTTGCTATAGCCGTGTGGGCTAGAACCCCCATAACGAGACAGTCACATGTAGAACCAATAATTGACACATGTAAACTTGTTTCTACGACAGCAAAAAGGACTAAGGTTACATGGCAAGTGACGGTTCCACTGTTGCCACAGTGTAAGCGTGCTAAACGGGCATGGTATGACACTTTCTTAGGAGGGGTTGGCACCACCCTAGGAACTTTAAACACCATAGATAATGAAATAACTGCAAACAAGCTTGAGAATGTGGGACGACATACTCACAAAGTGGCAGACCAAATGGCTAGGTGGTTACCTCAGTCCATGGTCTTTCATCAGCAAACAGTAAACTGGGAACAACGCGCTTCAGATTGGATAATCATGGCTAGCAATGACATTCGATGGCTAAATGTCTCAACTTTCATGAACTGGACTGTATGCACTTTTAACATATTACAAGCACAGATACAGAAAAATAACATGCAAATGGCTTTAAGGACTAATAATATGCAAATATGGCAAGATATATGGAACATTAGCAGTAGCTTATGGTTAACGGTTAAACCTGAAGATACTAGGTGTAATGATACAATATGTAATGGGTATTGGTTTCAATATAATGTTACCACTATAATAACCTTGTGTAGATATCACGTTTTACCTGTTGTTGCACACGGACACCCTTTGGTGCTGCTTATTATTATTATTGCTTTAATGACTATATTCAATTGCTATGTGTTTTGTGTTTTAAAACGAATTAATAATAGAGCACGACAGACAAGGTTGCTGATTTTGCGCTGAGCGAGGGACCGATTGTAATAAAAAGGTTTTCTCTGTAACAGGAGAAGGGATAAAATAAAGGAGTAAGAGGGGGTTGGTCGCTTCAGTGCAAAACCAGCTACAAAGATTGGAATGTTTGGGATGATAGCGAAAGAATGTGCAAAAACTTCTTTCTCATAAAGGGTTTCAGAATGTTTTAGGGAAAGGTTAATTAATGCAAGATGTTTTTCTGTAAGTTGTTTTGATGTCTCTAAGAAGGGTTGTTTTAGGCTTAGTAGAGATAACACATAAGATGTCCCGTGGGAAGAAGGTGTGCAGAAACTGATCACTTCTGTATACACTGCTTACACGTAAGCCATTTTGGGCAAGGACACTCAATTAGTATATAAGGGAAGGTTCCGCCCTCAGTTTCTTTGGAAGCTCAACCGTGGGGAACGTGCACACCGCCCGGTATTGGACCAGGCTCACGAGTTGATCCTCTGACGAGACTGACACGCGGGCTCCCTCAGTCTACTGGTCTAGAATGATGGCTCTGGGTCTTTTGATATTACTGTAAGTCAATAGTATAATTCACATATCTGTATTACTGTAAGTATAGTATAATTCATATATCTGATATTACTGTAAGTCAATAGTATAATTCACATATCTGTATTACTGTAAGTCAATAGTACAATTCCTATATCTGCATGTATATTGCTATTACATTATATGTAACTGATATTATATTTGAACAAGTAAACAATTGAAGTATTGGACCTTTCCTCTCTGATTCTTGCCTGCTTATTTTCTGTTAAAACCTTTGAACCATTTTCCCAAACTAAAACAGTTACAATTGCTAATTGCAATGAGGCAGCGATCTTGAATTCTTAGGCATTTTTTTTTTTTTTTGCCCACATGAATTTAGTGTTTGTTTTTTTTTTTTTTAATAAATGTAAACTTTTGCCTCCAGAAAAATGATGTAAACATCAGAAGATAGTTTGTGCTGAGGTCACTTATTATTTACCTTGGTGAGGATGACAAGGATCTTATCAAAGAATATCTGGTAAGTCTTAGTGTGCAATTTAACATTATACTGTATATTTATGCTATTTGTTTATTAACAGAGATTTGTGTTTTTTCCTTTACTATTAAATTTCACAGTATGTTCAGTCACAATTCTGACGTAATATTCTGTATAGACACTTGTGCAAGATATACTGCTTTATAGTTTGGCATTTTGAACATATTTGTTATATGACACTGATAAGACATTATCATTCAATACTTTAATGGTTCTTAGGGTTTATTTATCTATGTCAAAGTTCACTATCTCATAATGGCTGAGTATTTGTGCATCTTTATCTTTGAATTTTAGGATACATTAGGAGATGATGCTGAAAGAGAAATGAAGACACTCAAAATGGCCATATTTGTCATCCGTAAAGAGGGTGAAGGACCCTTTCACACACCTAAAGAAGTTGCCATTGTTATTGAAGGTGTAGAGGTGTTAAATGGACTACAGTCTGTTGCAGCAGCTTGTCCAATATTGTTTGGTCTAATGTATGCAATAAATCTTAGATACCCTAAAGAGTTAAAACTCAATTTTGAAGTTTTCCAAAAAGTGTTTATGGAACTGGAGGGAAATAAGAAATCTCCCAGCATGCAGAACCTAAGCAGTAAGCTTCTCAGCTGAGATTAATTTGGCTATATATGTATTTATGTCCAAGTTTTAAGACTACACCACAAAGCAGTTTATTTGTAGAATATCATTTGTTGCTTTTTGAATTTGTCTTTAAACTCCTGTGATATTTTGTATTGATCTCCCTAACCAAGGTTATAGTTGAGTTTTAGTTCTTCTAATTAGTGTTTTGAAAGAGAGCATTCATTGCACTAAGTCTAATAAAGCATTTGAAAGTTTATTATTCAAAAAAAAAAATACAGAATTAACTAAACTGAATTTGCATTGCATTACTTGAATCTTTGGTAAATTGTTCAATTGGTTGTATGTATGTTTGTGTGTGTGTGTGTGTGTGTGTGTTCAAAATGTGAAGTTGTTTATTTAATTATTGTTACTTAGTCTGTGTTAGGTTGAGTACTTATTTTTATATAATACAACATTTATGTAAAGTATAATGTATACACACACACATTTGATGTATACTATGTTATATAATGTATAAAATATAAGGTGTATTTAATAAATATATATATATATATATATATATATATATATATATATATTATATAATTTCATATAGATATTTTATATAATTTATAAAAACATTTTTGTGAAAAGCTTGCATATACTGTATGTAGAATTCTATGTAATATATAAAATATAATGTATTTATTTAATATATGTATAATTTTTCATACAGATGTTTTAAATATAATTAGTAAAAACATATTATTTGTGTGTGTGTATAATGTTTGCTCTGTAAATTTTTAATACAGAACATGTTATGAAAATGACCAAAAAATTATGATTTTTGTGTTGCAAATATGCAGTAATAAATCTAAGTGTTTTGCTATTATGTCTTCTGCATTTCATTTATGTTTGTGAAACAACACAACTAATTGGAAGGAAACTAATTCAATTGCTGGTTAGTTCTTGAGGCATTCTATGAAATGTGCTCAATTAAAAAAAATATGTTGAATGAAACTTAAATTATAAGTTAACTTAAAAAAACATTTAATTAACATAAAGTTAAAATTTTCAGTTTTTTATTCAAAGGAAATACCACTTTTTGAGTGGGAGAAATTACATTTCCTCAAATTAAATTCTTTCTTTGGTTAAACATTGATAAGTTGACCTGACACAAAAAATGGGTTAATATTATACAAAAAAATTCGTTGAGAAAAATTGATTCAATTGATTGTTACCACTTGACATAATTTTTTTAAGTTACACCAACAAATAATTTTTTACAGTGTATATAATGTATGTTTTTTATCCATCCATCCATTTTCCAACCCGTTGAATCCGAACACAGGGTCACGGGGGTCTGCTGGAGCCAATCCCAGCCAACACAGGGCACAAGGCAGGAACCAATCCTGGGCAGGGTGCCAGCCCACCGCAGTATGTTTTTTATGTATGTATGTAATGAAGACAAAAACAATTCTATATAGATGTATACTATATGACATATGTTCAGTGTTGCAGGAAAACTTTGCATGAGGTGAAGAATGGATATTTATGACAGTATTATAGTGAGAGATGTGTCGTCACCGTATTACTAAAGTTCTTCTTTGCAGCATTATGAATTCTACAAGTCAGCATTTGTTTGATGTATAATTTATAGTTTTATTTTTTGCGACAAAGTATTATCGGGCACAATCATTTAACATGTATGGATCATCCACAAACATTCATTTCACCTGGGAATTCTGTAGAGTTTTTGAACTCTGTTGATGCCATATGTACTTCAAACGGGAGCTCGATGAATAATGATTCGAAGCACTAAGCAGACATTCACACTGAGATTGCATCATGACGGGGCTTTGAAGCCTCGAGCAGACATGGTCACTGGTTACTGAATCTTTGTGAAGCCTCAGCACACTCAAAGGCATTGACCTCTATATTTTGAGAGTCTATCTGACACTTAACTCTCTAGTTATATTTTGTAATTCGTGTTGACATTACACACTTCACTTAATATAGTTAAACTACAATTCAGGTAGTTGCTGAGAATTCATTATTGTTCTTGTGGATTACTGTGATTTCCTTTGTCTGATACATAGTGTCAAAGATATATTGTCATATATCAACTTTATATATATAAAAAGATGAGGAAAATCGTGCAACCTTTTTATGGAACGCTTTATTTTGTTCAAAACCGTACGTCATATAGTATACATCTATAAATATAATTTCTTCATCTTCATTAGGAGAATACAACAATGATACTCTCCTGTCAATTAAACCAATTTAACGTGTATATGTCAAACAACATATTTACACATCCGCCGCAGTAAGAACAGTAGTAGTAGTTCAGTTGTGCGAAGCTCGTTGATTATCCCGATTAGGTGGCTCAGTATGGAAGACTATTTCGGACAAAATTAAATAAATAAATAAATGCGCAAATAAATGTAAGTTGTGTCAAATGTGAGCATAAATAAATAAATGCATCATGAAATGAAGCCTTAATAAATAAATTTGCCTTGAAATGACAGCATAAATAAATAAATGTGTCACGAAATATGTTTTTTGTCGGTTATTTATTTATTTCATTTTGTCCGTAACATTCCTCCAAACCATCATGAAATACGACTTGAAATAAAACTGTCACTTTCACTCGTTAAAGTTGAGAGGGTGGGCTCTAACACACCCTCTAGTTATTGATTGGTGAATCGACTTCTGTAGATTGGCTATGCCTAATTCAACATGGCTGTGTGTGAGATGGAAGTAAACGAGATAGCACAAGAATTAATTAGAAAAATGCTTACTACTGCCGATGAAATGGATTCTGCCTAAGATATCACGTATTTCAGAGAGAGATTTGTAGACTTATCTGAAGAAATTACACTATTGGCGGCACTTTTAGACTCCGATATCGATGAAACTATTTTTGAAAATATCCAAGAACTCGTGGGACGAACTAGACTACACTCCAGTTCAGGTGACGCAGTTACCTGCTCTGGACGTCCATCCTTTGACATTCCAGCAGAGTCGATAGAACACTTTCTGTTATGCGGTTTAAAAGTACGACAGATTGCAGATCTATATGGTGTATCGGAGAAGACGATCACGAGGCGAATGACTCAGTTTGATATACGGTAAGCAGCACCGACTGTATTAGTTTAGATACGTTGACATGGAATGCCTAAAGCAGCGCCAACTAATATTTTGAACTGAATATTTGACCCTTGTTTTACGTATATAAAGTCAGATGCATATTCCCAGCTACTTTTTCAAACAACTTTACAGCACTGATCAGTGGCAAACATGAAACTTTCTTATCTACCACATTGATCTGTGATATTTAGCAGGCAGTGTAAAAGGCTTTATCCACTTTTGGCCATCAGACGTTCAGCAGTTTTATGATAATGAGCACCCAGATTTAACACTAACGCAACTACAATATAACCAAAGTGTGCTTCTTGTCAGAAAACTGTCACAAGTTAGATGGCCCAATGCGATTTAAACAGTGTGAGCCACGTTTTACAGATAATTTAACTACTTTACCCACATTGAACTAAGCAAAATCTAATTTACTGAAAGGATGTCTTTTGCTACAAAAATGGTAAACGTTATGTGGTCAAACCCTTTAAAGTGTCTGCTCTCACAGATTAGAGCTATATAGTTGTGTGCGTAGCCCGTCAAATAACGTCTCATCTTTTTTTATTTCTCAGTGTTTCAGATCTTTATTCCCAAATCTCAGATGACGCATTGGATGCCATTATCTCAAACATTCAAAGGCATCACCCAAACATGGGATACAAGATGATACATGGGCTTCTGAAATCACAAGGAGTACAAGTCCCAGGTATGTTGTATTTATTACTCAGTAGCTGTTTTTGTGACTTTAAGATTTTGCCATCAGCAAACTAGATGTAGAATTTACCCCAAAAAATGTATTATCCATATAGTTGCCAGGGTGCAAAAATCAGTGCACAGAGTGGATCCAGAAGGGGTTGTGATGAGATCTTTGAGGCTGCATACATTAATACAGCGTCAGTATTCTGTTCCTGGACCTAATTGTCTGTGGCACATAGATGGCAACCACAAGTTGATCAGGTAGGCTGCAGCGGTCATAAGTACACTTCAAATAGGGAAATATTAACCTTCCAGTTTTCTAAATCAGTTTTCAATAGGCTTAAGTATAGTGATATGCTGTAATGAATCCAAATTTATAGTCAACATGCACTTACTCTAGTTGATTTCAGGTCATCATATATTGCTTTTATCATGCTTAGTACACATATCAGTCTGCTGAATCTGCTAGTGTTTATCCTGAAAATGTTTTCCTCGTGCAGGTGGAGGTTTGTTGTCCATGGAGGAATAGATGGTTTTAGTCGGCTTCTTGTATACCTAACATTGTCAGCTAATAACCGTGCTGACACAGTCCTGAATAGTTTTCTTTCTGCTGTGGAACAATTTGGCTTACCATCTTAGAGTTCAATCAGACAAGGATGGAGAAAATGTTCGTGTAGCAGAACTCATGGTTCAAAGAAGAGGAGTCAATAGGAATTCACACATCACAGGAAGAAGCGTACATAACCAAAGGTATATATATAATTTTGGATATTCTGAATGATATTGTCATTGTGCTATAAGGATAACTTGAATAGTCCAAAGGTCTTCTACAGTTGCAGCTGGCCAGAGTTAAAGAACTGGAGCTCTTGTTCCAAATCTGTCTGCCTAAAAATGAGAGGCTGACTTCTACATCTTAAGTCTCTCATTTTATCCAATAACAGTACTCCACAGGATATTATAGAGATTGCCTGTCTGCTTAAGTGATCTAAATTTCATAAGTTTCGACTTTAATTCAGAATATCTCAACAATTTTTTTTTCACCCAACAGAATTGAAAGGATGTGGAGAGATGTGTACGAGCATGTACTTGACCTTTTCTACTCCATATTTTTTACATTGGAAAGACAGCAACTTCTTGAGCCAGACAATGAGCTTCATTTGTTCTCACTACACTGGAATTTCCTTCCATTAATACAAAGCAATCTTAAGTCCTTCCAGAATGCCTGGAACCACCACGGCCTGCGAAGTGAAGGAAACCAAACTCCTTTACAGCTGTGGATGGGACACACAGCACAAGATCTAGATGAGCCCACAGCGGTACTGATTGTAGTTTGTATTATACTGAAAATTTCTGTACAATAACTCATTCATGGAATCTAACAAAAGAATCTGGATTTGGGGGGGGGGGGATTTGATATTGTTCCCATTTCTGGGGACAACTATAACCAGGAGATGTTGTCATGATCAGTTTTCAACAAACTTCAGAATAAAAACAATGAGTAACCAGTTGGGAGTTTATACTTGTGGAAAAAATATTAATACAAATACTTACTGTATTTAACATCAGTGTTCTATATTTTCAGGTTGACTGGGTTGGACCTCATAGCCACCATAGCAGTGTGTCTGTGCCAGAGATTCAACTGCCCCATGATCTCACCGATGCAGAATCTGCCTCATTGCCTGCTCCAGCAGACAGCTGTGATGATGCAGTGGCCAATTATGTAGAGACTGTGCAACTTATTAGAAGCATATTCAACTGATTAGGGGGACAGTTTTTTTAACTTTTTTTTTTTTTTTTTTTAACCCCCCCCCCAATGTACAGTATTATCCTTATTTCATGCAACTGAATTATCTGTTACCAAGCATGTACATTGTCCTAGCAAGAGAACAAAGACTGATTTGTGAAGAATAAAGACACTGAGAAAAGACTGTGTCCAAAGAATATTTTATCCTAATTTTAAGCTTCAGTAGTAACAAGGAATTGCATAGTACAGCTAACCATTTGAAAGTTACACAACTGTCCTGTAAATGAAACACAAATCAACATCAATAACAAATGTGTGGATAAGTAACATTTCAATGATCAGACAAGGCCAAAACCAGAATAAACGCTGCTAACTGAAGCTTTAAGTGAGGTCGCAAAGTCGGAGTAGTTCTGGAGGTGTGCTGGTATCCTCAGTTTTTCAAAACATGTGGCAGATGTTATACAGGTACCAGTTGATAGCTCAACATTAAGCTCCTTTGGCAGGATCTCCCATCCCACCCAGAATTTAAGGAGTTCAGCCAACTCTCTTGATGATGCTGCAAAATATGTGAAGTGTAAGAGATGATTTTTATCAGGAGGTAGTGCCTTCCTTGACACAGAACAAAATATATAAACATACCGTTTTCAATGAACATTCTCAAGAAACCTGCAACCCAGCACTTGGTTTCCACACAGAACTCTTCATCATCGTCATCGCTACAAGCATCTGTCGGCCAATTAATTCTCTCCAGAATCATCTTTAAAGAGAATATTCACACAAATGAAAATCACAAACTGCCAAGTTGAGTAATTTGCTTGTTGCCAGACCCCAGTTAATATGCCTATTTTGAAAAATTTAAATCATCCTCAAAAACTGCAACCTGAAAGAAGTTATAAATGGTGCAAAAACTATAACTTAAAGATGGGTTACCTCTGGTGTGTAGTCCATGTCTTTTGCCCTGGGGAACATCAGGGGAACAACATCTGCCCTAGCTGTCAGCAGGGGCCAAAGCATACTTTCCTTAAAGCCACGTCTCAACTGTTTTACCTGCCGTGTGGTCCTTCTTACAACCTGCAAAAGCGACTTTAATAAAATGTATGAAATCAATAGTACATTTTATGCAACATTAAAAAGTGGATTGAGGGTGGGAGAGGAAAAGTGATGGGTCACTCAAGGGAGCATCATAAATTCACAATAATGAGTCTGCTGAGCTAACACTCTCTAGAGAGCAGAAAATGGCATTATTTTTTTGACTTTTATAAGTAAAAGTAGTGTTGCTATGAATCACAAACTGGCTATGTAACATATACATCAATTTAAAGCATGACTTCAACCTTACGTATGTTTTTAAACTTACAGCATGTAGCAACATTTTATTGTGTAGCCACCTCCTGTTAGTTGTAGATACAGCTGGCAGATCCGACGACAGGGCAAGGTGTGATATTTTATCCTCCTGGTCTGCTGTAAGTGCTGTATCTCCTTGCAGCTAGATTTAAAAAAAAATACAGGGAATGGTTATTGGTGATATAATGTAACATTCAGTTATTCAAATGAACAGAAAAAGAAAAAAAAAATATCAATGCTTTTTGAATAAATGCAAGAAAAAAATGTTTGAGTTTTAACACATACTAGTTGTATTGTGGCTCTGTAGTCCAGGTCTGCACAATCGTCAGCTCTGGTTGACCTCCAAGTAATACATGTATGATAGCAGGACTCAGTCCAACCAGACAAGGCCCATCCTGCAAGAAAGAGTGCCCCAATATTCTTCCAGCTGCTTCAAAAAGACTGCTCTCAACAAGACACTCAGAAGTGCTTGGGATCAGGTGGTCAGGTTCTCCTTCAAACAATGATGTTCCTGCTACATTTCCTGATTAAGAACAAGCACAGCAGTTTTAAATCATCCACATTAGATGAAACAAATAACCAGGAAATAGATAAAAACATGCGCCACACTCACCAATATTCATATTGAAACCAAACTGAACCTTTCCCAGCAGTGTGCTAAAAAAGTGTCGGACCACACCCTCTCCAACAGCTGCGTCTCCTACGTTAATGACATCAATGTTATCACTCACACATAGGATAGAAAAACACAAGATGTTCTCTAAAATGTGTTCACCATACAATGTACTGATTACCTTCCAGGGTACAGGTAACTGGGGAGGCCCAATTTTGCTTTCTTTTATAGAAGCACAGAAGAGATTTTTCACGATCTTCCTCGCTAACAGTTGTATCAATTTTAAGAACAAGTGGTTTTTCATGTTCATTATCTTTTAGCAAAGCCATTTTAAAATCCTTTGCTGCTTGCTGTGGATCACTTAGGTTTTTCCAATCTGTGGAAAAATAAACAGCATACGTCATTCTTTGCATACATTTTTATATAATGCATCCTAAGACAAAAACTTCTGTAAAACTCAACCCAAGAACATCTGTAGTCATTAGTTCCCGTATTTATGAAACTAACCCATTTTGTCCTTCAAATCATCTTCAGTAATGTCAGGGTAGGGTTCTGCACTGTTTGCAGTACTTGCTGAGGAAGATGGTCTGACTTCAGTAGCTGTGTATCTGCTGTCTAGGTCATAGTTGGGAATGGCTGACTCTGCTATCACTGGCTCATCACTGCCTGTACACACCTGATCAGAACTCCTAAACAGCAAATTTTACATCATGAACATTAATCTAGCTTCAAACAACTGTTTACAGTTATAGGTTAATACATGGAAGCACTGAATATAAAATTGAGAATAAGCTGACATACCTTTACAATTATGCCTGTGGTCTTTAATGAGGGTGAAGGGGAATGCTTGATGACATGTTATACATGAAACCATGGGTCCAGGTGCATTTTGAGGATTAACATCCTGGAAAAAAAATGCACAATCTTGTAATTTTGTGATACACGGATAAAATCCCAGTGTCCAAAGAGATAGGGTCCAAATATACAAGCTTTCGATGTACCTGAATTTTAAAAATGTGAAAGTTCCTAATTGATCATATTAAAGTAAATATTCAACATACAGAGAGATATCCTTTACTTATTATTTTCAAGTTATCTAAAAGTTTTCCAAGTCGAGAATCTGTAATTTTTTTCATTTTAAAAAGTGCTTTACAAATTTTTAATTGCATGTTCCAGAATGCTAAAATTAAACTTACAGCATTAACAGGTAGATTTCTTTGCAGAGGACGAATATAAATTGTTGCTTGTCCAATCCTTGTCTCTGATGCTTTTAAATATTGTACTGTGTATCCCTCATTTGGACAGGGAATAAGTTCTAAATTTCTGCACCTTCTTGTCCCTGCAGTTTTTAGGAGCTCAAACCCTCCAGCATCTGTAAGCTTGGGGAAGACCTCGATTAGCTTTTTGTTAAGGACTTCTGGGTCTGCTTCATTTCCTGTGCAACAAGCAAAATAACATAACAAAGGCTACATATCAAAGGTTCCAAAGTTCTGCTCTAACACTGGCACTATCAAATTTGCTTTGTTGCTCTGTTTTTAACCAACTGTACAAGATGCCACTCAATTTGATGATGGTTGAACAAAAAATCAAACATTTCTTGGATATTGCTTGTGCAGGCAGGGTAACAATTTGTAATGTGAACAAGTATGGGTGTATTTCATCATCTACTTATCCTGTGCTTGAGACCTAAAAAGAGGTCCAGCAACCAGGTGCAGAGAAATGGAAGAATGCAAGAAGACTGACTTTCCAGTTTGAATTAAATAAAATTTCACATTAATGATCTTTTCACACTGCTGACATTATTCTGCAAAACCAAAATTATTTCTCTCCTTCCATACTTTACATTATGTTAACTGGGCTACTTATTTGTGGTCTAATAGTATTACATACCTGTGAATGAGAGATCCTCTTTTCTCCAAGTCCAGAGGCAGCAAGGCTCGCTTTGACAAACACACTTGGTATTTTGGTAGAAGTCTGGTCACTTAGACAACAGAAATTATGTGTGTACATTATGTGATGTACTATGCTTGGAGAGGGCATCCTTCTGGTAGACCTAAATTGCCTCCTTGGGTTGTTTGAGCCCCCATATGGGGCAAATAGCCGTGCTACCTCTGCTGTTAATTAAAAGATGCAACATTTAATTTTTGACATGCAGCAATATTGTTTTTAACAAGATAAAATTGAATGTGTTCAATAAATGTGCTCATCACTGTATTTCTTTCACTGCAACACTGAAAGCCCAGTTAAATGTAGAGGAGAATCATCCTTTCTGGAATGTGGGCACCATGTTTTGAGGATTGTTTAGGAAAGCTAGAAGTAGCAACACACTACAAATAACTACATTCTCATAATTATATATTTTTTTTACAAAAAACAGATGTAAATGGACAAAGGACGAGAAGAGAAGGGTAAAACTGAATCAGGATACCAGGAAACACTGTATAAAAAAATATGCTCACTAAACTGCAAGGAACCACAGGTCTTAGAGAAAGAGAGACAGAGTATAAATAAATGTTTAAAACCTACTTTATACAGTAATCATGGGGGGTGGTGAAAAACAAAGAAAGGTGTTGTTTAATTACGAAAAGGGGGGAAAAAACAGGTAAAACAACAACAAAAAACCCAGAAACCAATTGTATGAAGAATACAAACTGAAATGAAAATGAATCAAATTTTTATATATAAAAAGTCGTAGAAAAAGCAGAAAAGGGCAAAGGTAGTAGACTAACAATTACATAGAATAAAAAATTAAAAATACAACTTGTAGGCAGGTTTGTATTTTGCAGACAAGTAACTATTGCAAATTTACAGCGCTATTAGCACAGCCACCTAAAATACAGTAGTATATCTTGAACAGGAGTAGAGTGAGTACTCGACAAAGTGGGGGTAGGTCTTCGGCTATCAAGTGGGGCACTTACAGCTGAAACCTCATGTGCTGATTCCTGAGGGGATGAAGAGGTTAGAGCTTCCTGAATTAAAACTGCCGCTTCACGTAGCAACTCTGGGCAACTTTTTGTAGCAGTCATATTCACCATGGACACTCACAAGCACAACTTTAAGCATGCGCTTTGGTACCTTGAGAACCATATGGCTCATAGTTCAATTACTCTAGGCTGAAGGTAGCACTCAACAAATCAATAACTAGAGGGTGTGTTAGAGCCCACCCTCTCAACTTTAACGAGTGAAAGTGACAGTTTTATTTCAAGTCATATTTCATGATAGTTTGGAGGAATGTTACGGACAAAAATGAAATAAATAAATAAGCAACAAAAAACATATTTCGTGACACATTTATTTATTTATACTGTCATTTCATGGCACATTTATTTATTAAGGCTTCATTTCATGAAACATTTATTTATTTATGCTCACATTTCACACTACTTACATTTATTTGCGCATTTATTTATTTATTTAATTTTGTCCGAAATAGTCTTCCATAGTAGTAAAGCAGTTTGAGCTACATTGTTTATATGAAAAATGTACTATATAAATAAATGTAGATGTTGTATCCAAAAGGTTGTTTCTCCATGAAAACTGTTTGCCACATTCAGAACACCCATACGGCTTCTCTCCTGCGTGAATTTTAATGTGCATCAGAACAGTCTTTCTGTGCCAGAATAGTTTACCACATTCTGAACAACAATTCAGCTTCTCTCACGTTTAATTCTTTCAAATTTTCTTGGTGTGCTTACCATCAAAACAGGAGTGAACTTCACTCTTTGCTCAGGACAGTCTCATTGTACTGCTTAACTTCTCACTCTCGTAAGTTTCTCACAAGGACTCAGTGTACAACCTGAAATGTTCCTAATAAGGCTTCTTTTTGTAGGTCATAAGGAGGTATTATAATTTGTCAAGATGGGCCTGAACGTTTTTCTTTATCAGTCCTGTTGATCCTAGAACAACAGGCACCACTTTTGTGTTTGTTTTTCGGTCCACATTTCACTTTTCATATCTCAGACTGCATTTCTTGGTATTTTGTTTCTTTCTTGCCTCTCCATTCTTAGGACCGAGTAATAACTAGGAACTAATACTTCTGTTATCCAGAATTTCTTACATCTGGTTTTCTGGCCTCTGTTTTCAGTCAGTCAGTATTGATGTGCCACAAGTGACCAGCAGCTCCTCATTTTCCATTGTGCTGTCTGAGTTGTGGTCCCAGTGTCTTTCTGGTGCTGGTAAGTTGTACTTCTTGCCAAGTATTCAGCGAATGAGCCTGGCCACTTTGTGGTGCTGTGCAGTGCATAATCATCAGCAATCAGTACCTCACACCCAGCAACAAGATGTGGGGCAAAAGTGATAATTATGGGTTATTTTTTTTTTCTATTTTTGATCTGAACCACTTTGTGTCCAAGGCACTGTTTTGTGCACCTATGATGAGGCGTATATCTTTTGGTCTTAGTTCGCCCCTCATAAGCCATGCATGAGTAAGTTCTGTTACCACCTGAGGCTGCTGGAGGTGGGCAGTTTACCACTTTACTTGTAGTTTCCCCAATTAGATCACTTTTGATTTCAAATAACTTTTTGAATTCTTTCTTCTGCTGCTTAGCCTTGTACTGTGTTCATCTGTGGACAAGGTGGGGGAGTTTCTGTAATTTTTTTCTCGTGTGAATTCTTTGATGTTTCTGAAGACTGCTACTCTGTGAAAACATTTTTCCACATTCAGAGCAGCAAAATGGCTTCTCCCCTGTGTGAATTATTTGGTGGCACTGAAAAGTGCTTCTATATGAAAACTGTTTACCACATTCAGAGCAGTCATACGGCTTCTATCCCGTGTGGATTCTTTGGTGGTTCTGAAGATGGCCTGTATTTATAAACTTTTTACCACATTCAGAACAGGAATAGGACTTCTCTCCTGAGTGATTTCTTTGGTGGCTCTTAAGATGGCTGCTCTGTAAAAACTTTTTGCCACATTCAGAGCAGCAATACGGCTTCTCTCCTGAGTGAGTTTTAATGTGTATGCGTAAATTACTACTATAAGAGAATTGTTTTCCACATTCAGAGCAGCAATATGGCTTCTCTCCAGTGTGAATTCTTTGGTGGCTCTGAAGACAGCTTCTCCGTGAAAACTGTTTACCACATTCAGAACAGCAATATGGCTTCTCCCCTGTGTGAATTCTTTTGTGGCGCTGAAGCTGGCTTCTGTCTGAAAACTGTTTATCACATTCAGAACAGCAATATGGCTTCTCTCCTGTGTGAATTCTTTGGTGGCTCTGAAGACTGCTTCTCCGTGAAAACTGTTTACCACATTCAGAACAGCAATATGGCTTCTCCCCTGTGTGAATTATTTTGTGGCGCTGAAGCTGGCTTCTTTCTGGAAACTGTTTACCACATTCAGAACAGTCGTACGGCTTCACTCCTGTGTGAAGTCGTTGATGCCTTTGAAGATTACATCTTATTGAAAACTGTTTGCCACATTCAGAACAGCAGTGAAGTTTGATTCCTGTATAAAGTATAAAAGAAAAAATGTTAGATTTTAACCCACCGTTTTCATATAGACATTATCTTACAACACTAAATAAATATTAATTTAATTTATGAACAAACTTTGATAAGCATAAGCAATCATTTGACTTAAGTAGCGAGTGGTTAGAGACTCAGCTTGTTCATTTTTGTAATTTGTATTTCAACAACTCTCCACATAAGCACAGTTATTGGAGCCAAGACGTTAAAATAGCAAAATAAATAGATCACATGTGATAGGAACAATCAACAAGACTATTGTTGATTTTTGTTAACTACATTAAAGAATGTCATCATCAGTTTGTCATTATATGCTTGAAATATTATAACATTATATATTGTTAACTATTGCAGGTAGAAAGTAGTAATCATCACCCATCATGACATTGGAGAGTGTCATGTCAAGTATGTGAAATGAACTTGTACACAGAATGTGTCTTAATATTTGTAAACAATTAGTCCAAAGCCACCGACTCCATAATATTTTTAGAATTTGATTTTAAAAAGAGGCTATGAATAATAAAGCAAAAACATTTTACTATACAATGAGAACAGAGTAAGATTTAAATGAATAAAACACGCAGGTCACTGAAAAATCCCAGAGACCCCCATGACACCTGACCTGAAAGAGCAAACTGGACACTTGTGGCCGAAATGCAAAATATACTTCTGTCTTCATACCACCTGCGGCAGGGGCTTTTTCATTGCAAACGGATTTTAAAATGCATTTATTTATTTTATATTTTATTAATTTTATTGTAATCATTCTGTACAAATGGATCAATATTTACAAAAAATAGGATTGAAAACAAATCAAACCCCACCCCTGAGAAGGAGAGCATGGCCAGAGGAGTAATACTTAAAGCTTGTAAACATACCTACATTGTTGAGTTTAATAGGGCAATAAAGATAAATGGAGAAGAAAAAGAAATGCGGAGATAATTATTTCTCTTATTCTAAAATAATATTGATTAGATCCTACCAGGTTTTGAAAAAGTTCTGTACAGATCCTCTAACTGAGAATTAGATTTTTTTCCAATTTCAAATAATATAAAACATCGGTTTCCCACTGACTTATCAGAGGAGAGTTAGGATTCTTCCAATTTAACAAAATAAGTCTGTGTGTCAAAAGTGTAGTGAATACAATCACAGCTTGCTTGTCCTTCTCCACTTCAAATCCATCTGGAAGAACACTAAACACAACTGTTAATGGGTTAGGAGGGATTGTGACCCCAAGGCTGTCTGAAAGGCATTTAAAAATTTTGGTCCAAAATTATTTTAATTTGGTACAGGCCGAAAACATGTGACCCAGTGAGGCAGGAGCTTGGTTGCAGCGTTTGCAGGTTGGATCTTGCTCTGGAAATATTTTGGACAGTTTTAAGCGAGACAGAGGAGCTCAATATATAATTATGAGTTGAATAATTGTATGCTTTGTGCATATGGAGCTCGAGTGAATTCTCTGCATTGCTACCTTCCACTCCTTTTCTGATATATTGATTAAGAGATCTTTTTCCCAATGTCCTCTTGGATCTTTGAAAGGAAGGGACTCTAATAAAATTTTATATATTGCAGAAATGGTGTCTAAGTCCTCAAAATTGAGCAGTATTTTTTCCAGCATAGTGAAGGGTACAAGATGAGGGCAATCGGGCAGGTTCTGTTTAACAAAGTTTCTAATTTGAAGATAGTGAAAGAAATGTGTAGCTGGAAGGTTAAATTTGGAACGTAATTCTTCAAAGGATGCAAAGATATTGTCTATATAAAGATCTCTGAGCAATTTAATTCCAAATCTTTTCCAGATATTAAAAACTAGATATGTTTGCAAGGGTTGAAAGAGGTGGTTCTCCTGCAGAGGTGCCACGGATAAAAGATTTTCCATCTTAAATTGCTTTCTAAATTGGTTCCATATTCTGAGTGAGTGAAGCACAATTGGGTTATTAGTATATTGGCGATAACTTACATTTATTGGGGCACAGAGCAGGGAATATAAAGAAATACTGCAGGATTTTACTTCTATTGCGGACCAAGCCTGTGTATGTTCATCTGTTTGTGTCCAGGTGTTTATAGCTTGTATGTTTGCTGCCCAGTAATAAAAGAGAAAATTAGGTAAAGCCATGCCTCCTTCTGCCCGATGTCTTTGTAGGGTCACTCTTCAGATATGTGAATGTTTTGGGTTCCAAATAAATGAGGTTATTGTTGAATCTAATTGCTTAAAAAATGATTTATTGATGTATATTGGAATGTTTTGAAATAAAAAAGAAGCTTAGGAAGGATATTCATCTTAACAATGTTAATTCTTCCAGCTAGAGTGAGATGAAGGGTTGACCATCTATGCAGGTCTTGCTTAATTTTTTCAATAAAGAGCTTTATGTTTACTTGTGATATTTACCCCTAGGTATTTAAACTGATCTGCTATGGTAAAAGGTAGGGTGTCCAATCTAATATTATATGCTTGAGAATTCACTGGAAAGAGTATACTTTTATTCAAATTAATTCTTAGACCAGATATCTTTTGAAATTCTGTAAGTGCTGTTAAAACTGCAGGCACAGTGTTTTCTGGGTCTGATATATATAAAACCATATCATCTGCATATAGAGAAATTTTCTGTTCCAGTCCTTCTCTGATAATCCCCTTTATCTGATAAGAATTTTGACAGTGGACCGCCAGTGGTTCAATGGCGATTGCAAACAGCAGTGGTGACAAGGGGCATCCTTGTCTGGTGCCACGTTCTAGTTTAAAGTAGTCTGAACAAATTTTGTTAATACAAACTGAAGCTTCTGGATTGGTATACAGTAGTTTCATGCACAAATATTCGGGCCAAACCCAAATTTCTCTAATGTAGTGAAAAGGTAGTTCCATTCAATCATATCAAATTCTTTTTCTGCATCCAATGATAACTCTGGGGTGTTTGACTTTGCTGGTGAATATATTACATTAAACAGGTGTCAAAGATTGGAAGATAAGTGTCAGCCTTTAATAAATCCAGTTTGATCTTGTGATATTACTGAAGGCAGCAATTTCTCCATCCTTCTAGCTATAATTTTTAAGAGTATCTTAACATCATTATTCAGGAGTGAAATTGTTCTGTATGATGCACATTGTAACAAGTCCTTATTTTGTTTAAGACAGACGTCGATTAATGCTTGACGAAAGGTTTGAGGTAGAATTTGATTGTCTCTAGCTTCTGTAAATGTTGCCAATAAGAAGGGAGCTAGCTGAGTGGAGAATTTCTTATAATATTCTACAGGGTAGCCATCAGGGCGTGCTAGTTTGCTGCCTTGAAGTGACTTTATAGCATCTAGTAATTCTGATAGCGTCAGAGGTTTATCCAGTTCCTCAGCACTTAAAGCATCTATTTGTGGTATCTGTAATGTATCCAGAAATGCATTAGATTGTTTGTTGTCTTCTTTAAACTCAGAATATAAGGTTTTATAGTAGTCTCTAAATGTGTGCATTATATTTTTATGGTCAATGATTTCATCTCCATTCATGTTGGTGATTACTGGGATTGCACTGCATACTTCTTGCTTGTGGATTTGTTGAGCGAAAAGCTTATTAGCTTTCTCTCCGTGTTCATAGCAATGATGTCTTGATTTATAAATGAGTTGTTCAGTTTCTTTAGTTGTCAAGATGTTGAGTTCTGGATGCAGAGCCTGCCTTTTCCTAAGAAGAGCCTCATTTGGATGCTTGGCTTGTTCTTCATCTATTCTAGTAATTTTGCTTCTTAGCTTGGACACTTTCTTGGTTTCTAATTTATTTCTGTGGGAAAGATAAGAAATAATCTGTCCTCTTAAGAAGGCATTTAGAGTTTCCCAGAGTGTTCCTGTAGAGACCTCGGAGGGTGTATTGTCATCTCTGATGGAGGATCGCAGGAATCGTGGGAAAGAGGGGTCCATTCATCGGATTGGCTGGCCCAGCACTGTTTCAGCCGTGGAATGGCCAAATGGGGGAGGCAGCTTGAAGGATGAGGTCTCCAGGACTCTACACAAATCCAAATCTTATTATGGGATATATTATCTACTGTTAAATTCTGCTCTGTACTTCTAAAATTTATATTTTTTATTTCTTACTATACTGAGAAATTGTTCTGTTCTGTGTACTGTATTGTATTGTATTGACCCCCTTCTTTTGACACCCACTGCACGCCCAGCCTACCTGGAAAGGGGTCTCTCTTTGAACTGCCTTTCCTAAGGTTTCTGCTATTTTTCCCTACAAGGTTTTTTTGGGAGTTTTTCCTTGTCTTCTTAGAGAGTCAAGGCTGGGGGTCTGTCAAGAGGCAGGGCCTGTTAAAGCCCATTGCGGCACTTCCTGTGTGATTTTGGGCTATACAAAAATAAACTGTATTGTATTGTATTGTATTCGTCTCTAGGAAGAAGCTGATTTGTTTGGATATAAATTCTGTGCAGTTCTCGTCTGCTAATAGAAGAGGGTTAAGACGCCATCGGCGAGGTGAGTGTGAGAGGCATAACGATTTTAGCTCCAAGACCAGAGGTGCATGGTCGGAGATAACAATTGGGTCCTATTTGGAAGATTTAATCGTAGGCAAGAAATTATTATCTATAAAGAAATAATCAGTTCTTGAGGAGCTATGATGCACTGGTGAGTAGAACGAATATGTTCTTGAGTTTGGGTTTAGAAACCTCCAGGGGTCTGATAAGTTGTGGTCAGTTACAAACTGTCTAATTGTCTTTGCAGTGTTAGATGTTGTCCCCCCTGTGACAGGAGTCCTATCTAAGAGTGGATTTAAAACACAAAGTCCCCAGCCATTATAATTTTATGACTGTTCATATTGGGAATGGATGCAAATAGATTTTGCATGAATTCCTTATCGACATTGGGTGCATAAACATTTATCAAAATCATTTTACAGTTAAATAAGTTGCCCATGACCATCACATATCTCCCTTCAGGATCCGATACTACATCTGATGCTACAAATGAGACTGTCCTGTGTATGAGAATTCTCACGCCTCTAGTTTTCTTTGTAAAGCTAGAATGGAACATTTGGCCAGTCCAGTCTTTTTGCAGCCGCAACCGATCCTTGCTTAGTAAGTGGGTTTCCTGTAAAAATACTATTTTAGTGTTTAAGCCTGTTAGGCGAGAGCATACTTTCTTTCTCTTTAATTCGTCATTCAGGCCTTTAACATTCCAGCTCACAAAGTTAACTGTCCCATCATGGAGACATTGATTCTGAACTTTTTCATGTCATTTTATAGTCTTAACTGGTAGTGAGGCAGTTTTACTCTTAATTTCCAATTTCCCCACAAGTTATCGCCATACAGCCTACTGTTGTGTTGTTATAAAGATAAGGATTAAAAGGACAGACTAGATATAGCCAGCTCTCTTTCTCCCCCCCCCCCCCATTTTGCCTCCCCACCCCACGTGAGGCTAGACCCCACTTCACAATGTCCCGGTCCTCTGACATCCTGAGAGATTGAGTACGTCCAAAACAAAAGAAGCCCTCAACCCCAACCCCAACCCCCCCCCCCACCCACATTTGAGAATTGAAATGTAAAGATATCTATTGCAGCTAAAGTCTAAATACTATCTGCCAAAAATATAATCATTAACAGACTAAGCTTAAAATTTAATATTTTAAGATTGCTGAAGATTATGATAATAAAATAATGAACCCTGGGAATGGTGTTAAAAAGTGATCTAGTATAAGCCTAGTAAATCCTAATGCAATAATAGTAATAACAATAAACCAAGAGTATGATGTTAAACAGTCTCCTTTACGGTAGTAAAAAAAAAAAAATTTTAAAAATTAAAAAAACACAAACCCTACTTTAATTACTTCCACACACACGTCTATAACTGTAACTAAAACATAAACATAAAGCATCCAAGTAGAGAAAAGGATGTATTATAATACCCTTATCTTTACAAGTGGATCAGACAGCAGGTGATATCTCCTTGCCATGCCACGGCAGGATACGGCTCACTATTGTCTTTCAAAAGAGTGTCGGGATCACTTGATTCCTTTTCAGCTTCATCCTTGCTGGAAAATGCATAGTATTGGCCTTGAACATCAACTTTCAGTTTGGCAGGGTACAAGAAGCTGTATTTGATATCGGCTTTCTGTAACCATTGTTTAATGTTGTAGAAGGCTGCACGTTTAGCAGCTGTTGAAGGTGAGAAGTCAGGGAAAATACGAATGAGATTATTTTCAAATATAATCTCTTGCTTGTGTCTGAGAAGTGCCATCACATCAAGCTTACATCATAAATTGCTCAAAGCGAACAATAAAAGACCTAGGTTTAAAAGGTATTTGATCTGCGTATGAGATAAGCTGCTGCTATCTCGGTATCTGATTTAAAGTCATCTCCAATTATTTTAGGGAGTAATTCTACTGCAAATTTCACTGGGTTTGTACTTTCATGTTTCTCAGGTAGACCTTCGATTCTAATATATTATTCCTACAGCACCCATCTTCCAGGGCCGCAAGTCAGTCTCCGAGTTTTTTGCATTCGGAATTCGCAGCTGTAGCTTTTTCATCAGCATTAGATGCCAATTGTTCCACCATTTCAATTTGAGCCGTGAATGCCTGCTTAACGTGATCCAGCAGATTGGCAAGTTTTTTCAGTTTGGATCTATTGTCTTCAATGTGTTCCTCTAATTTTACCACTACAGTATTCCCTCGCTACTTCGCGGTTCACTTTTCGCGGATTCACGACTTCGCGGGTTTTTAAATACAAGTGATTGCCCGCCTATCGCGGAAGTTATGTCCCAGACCCATCAGCAACAGGAGAAAATCCGCGATATAGAAAGACCATATAAATAAACATTTTTATAGTTTAAGCCTTAAAATACCCATCCCACATGCTTTAAACACATGTAAACTTATAAAACACACTTTGTTAACACATATGATATGTGGATGTCGGGCTAAGGATATGAGTAACATCTCACTATTATAAAACATTTTAACTTCACGCAAGACAAGACAGTGAGACAGGAAAATAGGTGATGTACACCTAAAAGCCTGATTGTACAGGCTTTTAAATTATTGACACGCAGAGCGACAAGCAGCACAAAGCCAGCACAAAGTAGCATTCATTCAGCTCCCCACCCCCTTGACAATGCGAAGTGGCAGGAGCGTGCTGCGCCTCTGGGGAGGGGGGTTTGAGCGAAGGTGCGTTCAGCCCTCACACCCCCCCCCCCCCCCACTCCTCCTCCTCCTTCCGAACGCGCAGAGCGACAAGCAGGCATTTTGGCAGAAGCAGCATAAAGTCCATTTCTGCTCTGCTCAGAGTTCAGCTGCCCCCCTTCACAAAGCAAGTGCAGACACATTGACGTCTGATCGCTGCGTGCAGTGTGCAGTGTTGGTCTGAGGTGTTTAAGAATGTAGAAAGTGTTTAAGAGCATAGGAAGTGTTTATAAGAGCATGGGAAAGGTTAACAAGAATGTGAGAAAGGTTTATAAGAGTGTGGGAAGGGTTTATAAAGCCTTAAAATATGTATAAATAATAAAATAAATATAGGTCGCTACTTCGCGGATTTTCACCTATCGTGGGGGGCTCTGGAACGTAACCCCCGCAATAGGTGAGGGATTACTGTATACCTTTAAAGGTCGCATCAAAACGTTTAAATAGACGCATTTCCAAGTTTTTGTTATCCTGATGCAGCTCCTGTTGCAGTTTCTCATTTGTCTTAAGCAAGTCACTTCTTTCCTTCTTCATATTTCTCTGAATGTCTTTCTTAAGCTCACTTACAGCCGTAGCCGTGGCCAATGTTATGATCATTTCCTTCAGTTCGGACACGTCGTTTTGGCTTTTGTGCTCCGCGGGTGGAATTGCAGCCCCTGTTACAGCCGATGCTTTGGGCTCACGAGGAGTAGAAGAGAGCACATACTGCAAACCCTTTTCTAGTTTCGAGTGATCTTCTGAAATCGGCGATCCATCAAGACCTGCATTACTTGCACCCTCGCTCCCATTTTCGCTCTCGACTGGAGACGATGCAGTGGAGCGTGGTCCTAGGAAGTCTGAGCATTCGTCTGCCTGTTCCAGGTCAGTCTCCGAGAGACCGTACCTCGCACTTGGGCTTGATGTCTGTCTAGATTTTGATGTAGCTTTAAGTTTCCTTTCTGGTTCTTTCTGACCTCCCTTCTTGTTACTCATGTTTATATACTGTAGTGGAAGCTCCTCGGGTCGGGTAAATACAGGATACCTCAAAATAATAAAATACGTGAGAAAATAAAGCCGCTGCTCCAGATGTCCATCTCCTGTAACATATGAGACCATCTCCTCCTAAAATGCATTCAATGGATTTAATCTCTTCAGCTTAAACAGGAGAAAACAGGGGAAAAAATACACCTTATTAAAATTTCCAAGCAGCAGTTAGTAATGTTATCTATATCTGTACTATCACTATATTTTTGCTCCACCTGGAACATGGAGGCTGACAAATCTCATCTGTGCAGCCCAAGAGCTCACATCTCACTCAGTTTAGCACCAGAGAGACAGCAACGAGTGCACATGAAATGAATTCTCAACTCTGCACAAGATGGTCATTTACCTTCTCTCTGATTTGCGGTATATCGAGCTTGTGGACTGGATAAGAAAAACACGGCTGTATTTAAAGGCTTATTCAGATGCTTCAAGATTGTCAGTATTACTGTATGCCGAGTGAGAATATTATTTGGAGGTATTAGCAATGGTCAGGCCTTTAATATGCTCTTCAATAGCCAGTGAAACACAAGGTGGATCTCAAAAAGAGTGTTTAGCATTATAAATTCCTTAAACTTAGCAGAGGTTTGTTTAATGAAATCCGCATGAAAATGCTGTTGAGGGGAGAAATAGCTAAAGTGTAATGCAGCGGTGGTCAGACAACGAGGACAAGAATACAAATACATCAATTGAGTTTAGATCCATAATAAATCTGGCAAGCGCCTGTGAAAAGGTAGGAAACCGCTGATTAATCAGGGAAGGTGATTCATTGAGCAGGGAGTTAAAAAATGCATTTGCACCCATACTGATGATTATTTGGAATACAGACAAAGAAAGGAAAGGATGAATATAATGTGTTATTCTATTGAGGTGGGACATAGACTGCAACACAGGCCAGTTTTCTTCAAGCAATCTCCATCAACACAAAACAAAACCTGCCTTCTAAAAGAACCTTCAGCGGTACAGCACAGTGAACTCGGCCCAAAACTCCATGTTATTTTACTAGTGGCCGAGAAGGACACTGCCACACACTAACATGTGGAGGGAGCTCAATAAATGTCTTTAACCAAAGGAAACAAATCTTGAAAACAGGCTGTATCAGCCTAGCTCAAAGATAATAAATCAGCAACACTTGAATGCTTGCAAGTAGAAGAGAAGACACTGAGATTAGACAGGAGAGAGGAAAACAAAGAACAGCAATAAAGGAGAAGTGTAAATGAAATACATTACAAGGTGCCAAACGAGTTAACCCAGTAGCCCCACCACTAGTCATGTATAATGTAGACAGTAGTTCCAGAACCCCACCACTAACCCATATATGCAAAAAACTAAATCGAGGTCTCTCAAATAAAAACACAGGAAAAAATCAACAGGTTATGATTATGAGTGGGCAAGCATGGAGAGAGCTCAGTAAACAATCTCATCCTCACCTCAACATTCACAATAGAAGAGTCAATGAGGTGAAAATATGAAAAAACACATCTGAAGATAAATATGACAAGCAAGAAAATATTAAACAATTGTGGGTCGAGAGTATGTGGAGCATGAAAGGTCCTGACCTCTCACAACCAGCAATGACTCTCTAATCACATGTGTATGTACACACACAAAATACACACATGGAAAAAAAGGAAAAAGTAGCCATTATGAATTAATATTCAGGAAAATGTCCAAGCAGTACTGGTATATCATACATAAAACAGTCAAAGCAGCCAAACACCAGCGACATGGAGTCAAGGACACTGAGCGCCTGTTGAGGGTCAGTGAAATGCCACTGCACCCCTGGGAAGGAAGTCTGAAGCTTTGTCAGACAAATCGGGAAAGCATGAAGATCCATTTGTGGAGCCTTTTTGATCATCAGAGACGAGGTCTTGTGGGGTTGGTGTGGTGTTGACTTAATAATTGGGAGTAAAAGTAGACCTTCCATCCTTCAAAATTTACATTTGAATTTCTGTGTGCATCTTTCAGAATAGTAAGTCAGTCAGAACTGGACGTAGACATGTCACTTTGCCCGGTATGTATTCTATGTGCCCGGGCTGAAATTAGAAATGGTTGAAAACCAAAAAGCCATTATTTCTTCATAAAGCCAAACATTTTCCCACTCTTATTATATGGAACTCCAATAATTCTGATGTTGCCTCTACTTGATCCATCTTATTGTCTGTAAAGTTTCTTATGGGCAGCTTGAGTCTCAGCATAAAAGGAATGTATTCTCTGTGTCATGCTGCTCCACTTGAGTACAGACCTGAATAAAAACTGACAGGAGTTTCTGTTTATCATTTCTAATTTCTACAATATCACTAAGGAAATTAGATAACCTCCTCTCTTCTGAAGCATTGAAGGTCACACTTTGGACTCCATTTTGCTCCGATATAAAGGCTGTCAGCTGATTAACAGTGGAAACTGCTCCAGAGTTATCAGCCGCCATGCCAGCCTCAAACTCCTCTGGGCTTTCTTCACTGGCCCTGAATGCAAAGAACCAGGGTGTGTCTTCCGATCAGAACAATTAATTTGTCACATCAAAAAGCACAAAAGGTATGTTGATGCTCTGATAAGACATTTTTTAGATTAATTGCAGGATAGTGGCATGGAGTGCTCTTACAACACAGCCATTATTCAAATGAGCATCATGCGGACTTCTAAATGCAAAATATATACAAAAATAGCTCATTTAAATCACTAAAGCAATACAGAAGAATGAACAAAGTGAAGAATTAATGCACTAACACACAGGAGAACCAGTAATCTAGGAGAAAATTATAAGATGAAGAAACCCGAGATCAGAGCCATTACTCATATTAGTGTCTGCTCTGGATGAGGAGTGGCAGGTGAAACCAGGACTGGTCAGCTTTATCACACACCGGTCTCACTTCTCACTTATACAGCCCTTTATAATATTCATGGTTGTGCACTGCGCTAACTGAAATTAAATGTGTTGCGTTTTACTGTGTATTAAATTTAATATGAGTTCATGTATGCAAAAGAAGTCTTATTTAATTATTCATTCTGTGGGTTTTTATTAATCAATTGCAGGCATCTGCCACCGTTTTGATTTATTTAATTCACATCAGCAGATGTTCCTACTAGGGGTGGGCGGTATGACCAAAATTCTATATCACGGGATTTTTCTAAATTATCCCGGTTTCACGGTATTCGACGGTATTTTTTTCCCCATGCATGAGTGGATGTTAACCACATTTTCCACTGCAATTACTGTCTAAGAATAACCTATTCCACTGTCAAGAGTATTGTACATTGTACAAAAAAAACATTTTAATGTGCACACAAGTATTAATAGTTTTCAAGGGGGTGGCACTAATGGAGAAGGTACCACATTGCATGACAGATGCAGTCAAAATATAGAACCTTTTTATTGAACAAATTTTGCAAAAACTTAAACTATAATTTTGACAACATATTTTCAACCATACAAAGAGGCATTAAGACTTAGTAAAATATCCAGAAGTGCTTGTCAAAAGTTGTATTGCATTGAATGTCTTAGAAAAGGAATAAATAGTAAATATTTTTTGTAAACCAACTACACTTTCTGTTAATGTTAACAATCTCTGTCCACTGACACGTTAAAGTGACTTTTTAAACAACTTTATCATCATTAAACTGCATAATATTTAAACTAATAAATAATAACAATAAAATAAATAATAGTATTATTACTGATAGTTGCACTATTACTTCAAGACTTCAAGCCCAGGTGCATTACACAGTATTCACCAAATTAAAATAAAGTAAAACAAGTGCAACTTGGTGATGACATCTTTACCAACTGAACCATCATTTAGGCAAAATGCATTAATATGGACCTTGCTTCAAGCTAAGCTATACAGGGAAGAAAAAAACAAACTATATGTCGAGAATAAAGTTGACATTTCCACTTTATTCTCGCCATTTATGTTGAGATTAAAGTCGACATTTCCACTTTATTCTCATAGTTTACTTCATAATTAAAGTAGAATGTCATAAACTAAACTTCTTCCTAAAATCAATGTTTAATTTACTAGATTTTGTCAAACCCCGTCATAAGTTAATGCAGCACATTAAATACTTTGTGTTGCATTCCCCGACCCAGTTGTTAATCACTACGCTTCTTAAACTGACTTCCTCCGCACTAAGAGGAGACAGAGATCACCATACAGAATCCATTCACTTCATGATATTCCTGCTTTCTGAAAATTTAGAATGCTAAGATAAATACTTGATATCATTTTCATGATAAAATGCATTAAAGCAGGTATTACACATGCACAGTAGTGAGGCGGTAGTGCTGCTCCCTCGCAGTAAGGGGTCCCCAGGTGTATGTTCAGTGTAGAGAACTTTATGGCAGGTGTGACGAATCTCCAAAAAACTGGATTTATGAATGGGTACCGCACAGGTTTACCTTAAATATTGTGTAAATGATGGGTTTGTGATCTGGTGGTCGGAGACATGAACACAGAATTCAATGCATGTTCTTCTGAGCGGGCTAACTTTATTGCATGCATGCCGTCTCTATCTGACGTGCCAAAACCCCAGTTCCTATCCTTCCTTTTTCTTTCACCACATAACCAATCACCACACGATAAACATCTTTGTGAAATTAAAACTAGTTATAAACTTGGCCCACGGAGTGTTCAGAACTTTAAAAATATCTTCGTTATACATTTTTAATTATGCCATCTATTCAGAGTTGCGCCCATCTCTGAACGAGTCGCCAGCACATCGCAGGATGAATACAAGCAAAACATACACTAGCAGGGTCAATATAGCACAACAAAACCCCATATCCTACATGACTTTGAAAGGAAACTGAAGCACGCCGAGTAAACCCACCAGAAAAACATGCAAATGCAAGGCAGGCACGCCACCGTGCCCCCATATGATTAATGCATGCTTTAATGCATTTCACCATGAAAATTATATTAAGTATTTATCTTAGCATTCTAAATGTTCAGAGAGCAGGAAGATCATCAAGTGAATGTATTCTGTGCGGCGATCGCTGCCGGCGCCTCCTCTTAGTGCAAGAAGAAGTCAGTTTAAGAATCTCGGAGAACACTTAACACAAAGCATTTAATGTGCTCTATAACTTATGACGGGGTTTGAGAAAATCTAGTAAATTAAATACAGTAATCCCTCGCTATATCGCGCTTCACCTTTCGCGGCTTCACTCCATTGCGGATTTTATATGTAAGCATATTTAAATATATATCGCAGATTTTTTGCTGGTTCGCGGATTTCTGCGGACAATGGGTCTTTTAATTTCTGGTATATGCTTCCTCAGTTGGTTTGTCCAGTTGATTTCATACAAGGGACGCTATTGGCAGATGGCTGAGAAGCTACCCAGCTTACTTTTCTCTCTCTCTTGCGCTGACTGTCTGTGATCCTGACGTAGGGGGATTGAGCAGGGGGGCTGTTCGCACACCTAGACGATACGGACGCTCGTCTAAAAATGCTGAAAGATTATCTTCACGTTGCTATCTTTTGTGCAGCTGCTTCCTGAAATGACATGCTGCACGGTGCTTCGCATACTTAAAAGCTCGAAGGGCACGTATTGATTTTTGATTGAAAAACAAACTCTGTCTCTCTCTCTCTCTCTGCTCCTGATGGAAGGGGTGTGAGCTGCCGCCTTCAACAGCTTTGTGCCGAGGTGCTTCGCATACTTAAAAGCCAAACAGTCCTATTGATTTGTTTGCTTTTCTCTATCTCTGTGACAGTCACTGCTCCTGATGTGCACTCCTTTGAAGAGGAAGATATGTTTGCATTCTTTTAATTGTGAGACAGAACTGTCATCTCTGTCTTGTCATGGAGCACAGTTTAAACTTTTGAAAAAGAGACAAATGTTTGTTTGAAGTGTTTGAATAACGTTCCTGTCTCTCTACAACCTCCTGTGTTTCTGCGCAAATCTGTGACCCAAGCATGACAATATAAAAATAACCATATAAACATATGGTTTCTACTTCGCGGATTTTATTATTTCGCGGGTGGCTCTGGAACGCAACCCCCGCGATGGAGGAGGGATTACTGTATTCATTTTACGATTAAGTTTAGTTTACGATGTTGTACTTTAATGACAAATGTTGAGAATAAAGTCAACATGTCGTCACACTATTACACAGTACCCAGGTACATTACACTGTATTGAAAACAAATAAAACAAGTACAACTTGGCTTGCAGTATTATCCAGTAGTATAGAAACAGTATTTACACATCTGACCTTTTAAAACTAAAGTATCTCCAGGTGACGGACATGACTCCTTTTTTTCGGCAAAAGTTCTTCTGTTCATCATGTTCAACTTTATCATCGGCTTCAGTTTCGGAATGTTCTCTGTCCATTTTCACCGTGCAATACCTACGCTACTGCTACCTATTTGGTGGTGTAGCAGTGAAAAAGAGCCCCCACACAACAAATCTGTGTTTAGCGGTGTAGCAGTGAAAAAGGTCCCCACTTGAACAGTTTCCCGCTGCGCCACGTTCCGAATGTCATTTAGGCAATTTAAACTGGTGTTGCGGTATAAGAAAAATCCATATCATAAAAAAAATAAAAAATGGTTTAAGGTATGAACCGGTATACCGCCCAGCACTAGTTCCTACTAAAATTACATGAAAGGCTTCATTCTTCAACTTGACAGTTTCCCTTACTACTGCTATCCTCTAAAGACTACTAGGGCTGTCATCATGACAAACACCAACAAGCTCCTGTCCAGAGCTCCTTACAGTGGTCTTTACTCCCGAGTTCTTGAATATGGTCAATCCAGACTCTATACCGCAAAGATAATAATGTGTATACTGTAAATAGTAAAATGGCAAAGATACTAACTGAGAAGAAAATAATCAGGGGATAACAAAACTATGAGCCAAATGGAGAACTGAAAGTCAAACTGAAAGAAAGCACATATTTCATAAATGAAGAAATCAGAAAGAAAACACTCTGTTTAAAAACCACAAACACAGGACTTCTTCTGCAATTTCAAATACTCCAGAAATGCCCAAGCCAACCGTAACACAATCACCAATATGATGTCACAATAATCACATTATTTTTATGGAGTAAATCTTTACTAAACACAACGTGATACTCATGACAATCAATAAATAACAGAATAACAATCTAACACACCAAGACTTCTCAAGTGCGCATGTAAAAAAGTCCAATGAAAATCTAAACTCCACCTTTCGATGACTTTCTCTTTCCATCAGCTGCAATACAGCACTAGCTGAGCAACCTGAACATTTACCATTAAATGATAGACAAGTCAAAGCTGGAGAAATTAAAACTTAAACAATACTAAAGTAAAGCACAAAAATGCCTGCTACAAGAGAGAGGGAGATGAAGCAATACATAAAGTGAAGAGCTAAGGCAACAACAAGTCCTTAATTTTCTCTCAGTTGACTGCAGCTCTATTAGAACAGTCTGGATGATAACAGGCCATTCAGCTCAACAAAGCTCACCAGTCCTATCCACTTAATTCTTCTGAAATTAACATCAAGTCGAGTTTTGAAAGCCCCTAAACTCCTACTGTCTACCACACTACTTTGTAGCTTATTGTGTATTCTGCTGTTCTCTGTGTAAAGAACAACATCTTAATGTTTGTGCAAAATTTACCCATAACTGGTTGCCAACTGTGTCTCCGTATTCTTGTACACATTACAACACAAACAGGTCAGGCACAAGACTTTTAGCTAAAGATGCACAGAGATAGACACTCGGTTGGATTAAGCAGCTCCGAGAATATGTTGCTTAAAACCTTCAATAGAATTTAAATTGCTTTACAGATGCAAGAAAAAGTTAGATAGATATTTATTGTCATTGTCACTTTTACAAAGGAACAACGAAATTGAAGGTGCAATCGACTCAGTGTGAGGAATAAGAGTTAAAAAGACATAAAGACAAGAAGAGAGAAAATAATAACAAACTGAATACTAATAAATATACAAATTGCACTTGTTGACTTAAGGTCTATATTGCACATTGGTAGAATAATATGGACCAGTTTTATTCTGAGTTCAGGGCCATGATTGCTTTCGGATAAAAGCTGTTTTTAAGGCGGTTTGTCCTGTTTTCATAGCTCTGTATCTCTTGCCCGATGGCAAAAGCTGGAAGAGGCAATGACCGGGATGTGAGGAGTCCTGTGAAATGTCTATTGCTTTTTTGCGGCTTCGGGATGTGTAGATTTGTTCCAGAGTGGGGAGGGTACAACCAATTGTTCTCTCCGCTATCCTGACGACCCTGTGGAGCGCTTTCTTTTCTGAGGAAGTGCAGCTGCCGTACCACACACACAGTCCGTACGTGAGCACACTCTCAATGGAACAATGATAAAAAGCAAGGAGCAGATTTTTTGGGAGGTGGTTCTTTCTGAGAATTCTCAGAATATACAGTCTCTGTTGCGCCTTCTTTAGCAGCTCCTTGGTGTTGGCGCTCCAGGTCAGGTCATCCTCCAGCTCCATACCCAGAAACCTGAACACCGGGAACCTCTCCACACAGGCCCCGCCAATGATGAGTGGCTGGATGTCAGTTTTGTTTTTCCTAAAGTCAATAACAAGCTCCTTTGTTTTTTTTGTTGTTGAGGAGCAGGTTATTGACTGTGCACCACTCTGACAGTCGCTCCACCTCGTCCCTGTATCCTAGCTCACCCTCCTTGCCCGATATGAGTCCGACCACCGTCATGTCATCCGCATCTCCTGAATTTTTGCCCAAATTCCACCTGAGAATGTGGTCTGATCTTCAACTGCACAACAATCACAGACAAACACAATCAACCTGAACTCATAACACACAAACAACTGGGCTGTCAATGCTGAACACGTCACTTAAACCTTTACAGTCCTGTGAAGTCAGGTGTTCAACCAATGAGAGGAGACTGGAGGTGTGGCTTAGAGGCACTCAGACAAATAAAAGGAAAGTAATGTGGGTTCTTGCAAAGCCATCTCTTCTCGATAAAGATCTGCTCATGAACATACAGAAGAAGAACATAAGAAATGTAACAGACAAGAGGAGACCATTCATCAGTCCATCAAGCTTGTTAATTTAGCTAACAGTTAAGCTGTCCCAACATCACATCAAGATAACTGTTTAAGATTGTCAAGAGGAGATAATAAAGTGAGAGGAAAAAAAAAGGCTGGGAAATTATAACAAAGGGCGATAAAAAGTAAATCTGGGAGAGCAAATACAGGTATTTAAAAGAACATCTTAGCTTATTTAGTGCTTTCAATATTTTTCAAATATTACTTGCCCTTTCATTCTGATTATGTAATTTCAAGTTGTTTATATTGTGTTGTTTATTAATTACCCAAATATCTTTGTTTTTTGTGGGTGAGACCCTAAGAGGTGAGGTTACACCAATATCACTCCTCAAGGACCACCCCCAGCATATATATTTGATATCAGAGAGGTGGTCCTTCAGTTATTTAATGACATTTGATGAGTGCTTTATTATAACTATTTATACCAACAATCCATTTTGGGCCTGTGCATGCTGAAGCCTCCTGATGAGTTTGGGGTCAGGCTGCCTGGATTGAGACCTATCTAAAGATTGGCTAGTGAAGGTCCTAAGGCCTCATTTATAAAGCTTGCATACACATAAAATTGGACTCGAAGCATGTATATGCAACCTCCCATACAAACATTATGATTTACTAAAGAAATTTGACAGGGGAACAAATGTATTTACAGTAACTCTGACCCTTACATACACAACATTTTAAAGAAACTGGGAAATGACGACACCCTTGATCAAGAAGGAAAAGGCAGCCAAACTAGCTAAATGACTACTCGCAAGAATAATTCAATTCACCAAGCTGTTATTATAACGTGCGCTGATGTGACAAACATGACATCTCAAAAATTAGAGCTATGATGTACAAACTGTATTTTAGTTCCCTTAAAGAGAGCCAATGATATAAACAGTATTTGAACTGAAGAAATTCTACTTTGTCATTACTTTATATCTGCTAGTTGATGTCACTTCTCAGGGAATTGGCCGACACCTCAACAGTATCTCAGCCAAGCTTCACTCCATTATGCCTACTGTGCTAGAAGCCATTAACTGACTGCTGATGCACTACATGTGCTTTTTGTACAGTATGGGTGTACACACATAACACAGGACATGTTTTTGCCAACACAAAAAGTCATTCTGCAGCCATGTCCAGCTCTCCTAACACAACTGGAACACTTTACTGCACTCATATTGCAAAAAGGGCACCTAGCAATATCGAAACTGCTTTTGTTAACCGTAAGCAGTGACATTCCATTTATACACAAGTCATCCAAGATGTAGCTGACAAATGTCACGTCTCCATAGCTTCACTCAAACCACGATTCATTTATTTTGAGACAAAGTAGCTTTGATAGACGTGATGATGCTTTACATGGTGAAGTATCTGTTGGTGAAGTAACCTGCTGAACTCTGTGTTTCATATGACCTGACCTATTCATTATAACAGCAATCATGTCATTATATTTGCCAGGTGACAGTGGCTTCCTGCACAGACAGTTTTGCCCTACACCCTTCCTGAACCCCAGAGGACACTGTAACTACATGTGTGATATTTCACTCTCAAATGAAGAGCAAAGCCAGATATTCTTGAATGCAAGTAGTGGGGTCTTAAAGGTTGAGGAGGAAGAGGCTGATCTACCAGCCCATGAAGTTCTACAGCATCATGATTGCATACAGAGGTGACAGATTAGCAGACTCCATATGTGAATGTTTCAGGGTGGCAGTTAAAGGAGTGTTCACATATACATATTTAAAAAGTGACTATGATTTACAAAAAGTACATTTTGTAGTAATGTGCATACATCCGGTTTATAAATCTTATAAATATTTTTTTCTGGACGTACACATTTTCCTGTTTTTTTTTGTGTGCGCATATATTCATGCTCAATTCTGTGCAGTTTTATAAATGTCACCCCTGGTCTGATGTGTGGATCTTTTGAAGGCCTGAATCCCCATGTCACCATGTGTGTGTCCCCATTTCACAGTGGTCTGAAGGTAAAAGATCACTGCACACCATTGCTATCACCTCATGGTAGAATCACAGTTTAGGCCTTTTTTGCTTCTGCAGCACCAGGACAGGATGCCATCATCAATGTAGCACTGAATTAAAAATTGTTATAAAGAAATCTGATAGGAGATGTCATGATAGTGAAAGCTTGAGAGAAGTTAGGTAACGAAAAAGACAATCAGCTGACACAAAAGAAGAAATCTACAAGAGAAAGGCGTAAACAGAAGAAAGCTGGTGTTCCAAACTGGCCAATCAGAGGAGCTTAGGATTCATCGGCTTTACCTGAAGTCACCTGATCATTGAAGGAATCCCTCAGACATCAAGGAATTGAAAACTTTTGAAACAATGAATAGACAAGAAATCGAACCCTGAGTAGCAGCTGCAAAAAATGTTTGGTGGAAGTCATTGCAGCTAAAGGAGGATCAGAAAGTTTCTAAAGACAGGGGGTCACAAACTGGACTGTTCCCATGTTTAAACAATGTATTCAGGAACAACAAGGATCTAATGGTTTGTTATTAGTTTAAGATGACTGTGCTTGTCTGTTTTATGGACTTAATAGAAGATCAGACCACAGAATTATGAGGAATTATTGCAGAAATAAAAGGAATTCCAAAGGGTTCACAAACTTTTTTTACCAAAGACAGGCTTAGAGTGTTTGCATAATGTTACAAACAATAACAGAAGAAGTGCAGACTCCTAAACCCTGTAAAATGTAGTGAAATTGCTGTGTTTAATATAGTTTGAACGTTTGTCTAAGTTTCTTTTAAAAAAAGCACAAGACAGCACTTTCAGGCCCATAACCCTGACCCTAAAATGTACACCGATTGTTATTTTCAACTTACTTGTTTTAGATGACTTCTTAGGTGATGGCTGATCTTCCTCAGTTCTAGGAGATGAAATCTCTTCAGTAGTCTTTCTGTCAGACTGTAATGATTCATATTTTACATTGATAGAAGACTCCGGAGATGAAGAGTGTCTGCTATGAGAAGAGACTAACCTGGTCACTGCTCCATCTTGATGTCCATAATGAAGGTCATCTTCCTCGACACTCTCCAAACTTCTATAGTTGTGTATCTCTGTGCTGACACACTTCTCTTCATCCTGCTCTTTAATTTTCACTGACCCCAGTTCACGGTCCTCTTCCTTAATGTCCAGACTCTCCTGTTTGGGGTGGACACTCTCCCACTCACAGTCCTCCTCCTTAACATTTATGATCCTTAATTTTATGATATTCAGGTCAGCCTCACACGTCTCCTCTTTCACATCCATTTAAACATTACAGAAAATGGCACAGTTTTATCTCTCTGTGGAAAAAAATAGGAATCAATTCCATTAAAACTGAATCATTCAGATCTAAAGACATTTGATTTTTATAACATCCTGTTAGTTAAAGCTGATGTCAAGACAGACAGTTCATAGCAATCAGACAGTAACTCGTCACTTTTCATGTCACACTAGCTGTAAAATGAGTTTGGGAATGCAAGGAGGGTCCAACAGGCTAGAAGAAGAAGGAGGCCATCTTGCACAGTTGTGTGTCAACAATATTCACTGCTTTGATTGAACATTCAATACTGTTAGGGTCCCGGAATTTTGTTAATAGTTAATTTTAAGGAAGGTTTATACAAGTTAGGCCTCAGGATTATGTTATAAAACAGAGGCATATGAAGGAGGAACTTAAAATCGCTGATCAACTTCTCGAATGTGAAACTGTCCCAAGCTTACAAAATCCAAAACTATTATTTAACTCACAACCTTCATTGAAATAATTAGTAAGATGGAGGCAGTTGGCGGTGTGTCCCTGCAAAGATGGCTGCCTAATGTGAGACACCCAAAGTCTGACTTCAAGTAGCCTGTGACTTGCTAAGATAAATTGCAGTTAGGAGACCCAGGTTCACTTCCCAGGTCCTCCCTGCGTGGAGATTGCATGTTCTCCCCGTGTCTGCGTGGGTTTCCTCCCACAGTCCAAAGACATGCAGGTTAGGTGGATTGGCGATTCTACATTATCCCTAGTGTGTACTTGTGTGTGTCCTGCGGTGGGTTGGCACTCTGCCCGTGATTGGTTCCTAGGTGGCCAGGTGATGAGATCAGCGACTGTGGTTGGCAAATCTGACATGCTCCAGGACAAAAACATTCTTCAAAACAAACTGTCATTTTCAACAACTTTGAAACAAGTTTCAAGTTTATCAGCTTCATCTTGTTTAAGTACACTCTACACACATCACAAATATTTTAGTATTTTACACATTAATAAATTCCTATTAAACAGCAGCACCACCCAGTATTGTGAGATTGGCACTGTGGAGGCCTTGTGTGCCTCAGTCATTCTTAACGGTCCACCACGACGGACCAGTTTGTTATGGGTAACCCTAAAGGGGGTGGTCCAGAGTAAAAGCGGCTCATTATTGACATTAAGGAATATACTAATTAAATGAAAGTGGATCTTGGCCAGAAGAAGGATGCCAGTCCTGACAGTGGTGTTCACCTAAGACTGGCACATGCTGTCACCCACACAGCCTGGTTGGGTCTGTCTGATAAAGTCACATGTATAAGTAGACAAATGGACCTTAACTTCAACTTCACCACCGTGGTCCAGTGCAAAACAAACACAAACAGAAGTTATTGGGGTATAGGAAGAAAACCACAGTACCTGTACAGGGCAGGAGCCAGCTATAGACCATCATAGGGTACACTCACATTCAAGTCCACAACCACACCAAGACAAGTTAGATTTGCCAGGCCACTAAACCTGAGCATCTTTAGAAAAGTAAAGAAATTTAGAATAAAAGAGTAGACATGGAAACTGCATAGAGACTTAAAAAACAGGCTGAGATTCAAATTCATTCTGACAGAACTGTAAGGCAGTAACAGAAACCTCAAATCTTTATTAACTTGTCTAATATTCACTAACAGACATTACTGGTTTGGCTTTAGCACTGAAACATGGGAGTTTGTCATATTTGATACAAGTTAAATGGGAAAAAAAGACACACATTTAAGTGTCTATTAAAGCAATGCATGTAAATATCGGCATTGGGTCAAGCAGGTTTGAGGCCGTGTGTGTAAATACAGATACTGTTGTTCTCAGCTTGTATTCTCTAAGACTCTTCTCCACGGTCATGGACTCCAATTCGTTTTTCACTTTTACTAATCTGACACCTCACTATTCTTTTAATGGCCGGCCGGTCACCACCTCCGCGACTGTCTTTGAACTGGACACAACGGTGGGACAAAAGAGAAACAAAGGCAGAAATCAAAGGGCCGTACATGTGGAATGGCCGTCTCCTCGATGTCTACAATTCGAGAAGGAATCGACAAAAGGAACACATGGAAAAGAATGAATAGGCGCCAGCAGTGTGACTGGGTGGTACGATTTAAAATTTAGGAGTCAGCCACGTTACGTGAACCGCAGATACCAATGAACAGAAACAGCACGCGGGTGGCCACAGGAGGATTCAGTCAAGCAAAGTTCAGCGGGGGGGCTAACAAACGCACCGCGCGGCGATTCTCAAAATACAGAGCACTTACTGACTGCCTATTGGCGATGAGATTGTTTCTGAACTCGTTCACTCAGCAACAGTCTTGCGTCCGTAATGTTTCGCAAAGCAAGATAGTGGCAGCGTGGCTACAGTAGCTGTCGCATTGGATGACGTCATCCTGCGGCCGACACTGGATCACGTGACTGTTAAGCAAGCCCAATCATAGACATATATAGATAGACGGTGTATTCGCTGTGTTGCCCAGTCGACACGATACGTCACCGCATCCGGTGCTAACTGCTAATTAGACCCCTGTCCCAAACTATTCATTTAAGCATATGCAGCTGTACAATTAACATCAAAATTTGAAAGGTAACATGCCACAGCTGCCAGTACAACCAGTTCTGCCCAAGTGACAGCACATGTGCCACTGCATAAACTGTTCACAAAACCAACCTTTGTGGCCCCTCTTCACACATTTGGGGTTGATTTAGTTGCCTCTTGTGCTTTCCTAACCATGGTACAACTCTTGACTGCCATCAGCCTTTACCAGTATAGGCTGGCATCACCACCATGAGACATCACAGCTATGCAACTCATCATTCCCCCTGTAGGCCACCCCTAGAGTTGTTTGCTCACCATATGCATACTCGTTGTGCTAAACACCTCAGTTCAGAATTGGCCCACTGGTCCTCTGCTTGTACCACAGCTGACAACCTCAGCAGGGCTTCCATATTTTCCCAGTTAGACTATACCTAAACATTGGAGCCCATATGACTTGCAAATGCACCAGCTGCACCTTGCGTTCCTAAAAAGTTCACAAATTTGCTCTGTATACCGCTCTTAGTATTAATTATATTAATTATCCCAGTTAACTAATTAATACCCAGAATGTATACTTTATGAGCACAAAATTAATCCCCCTATTTTGGCATTCCTAACTGGTTTGTTCAGTTTCTACCCCTTGGAATATAAATTTTCTGCACTAATGAACAAACCTTCTTTGCTTGTTGTCTTTTCCTTCTTTCTGTTTTTCATTTCCGCTATGTAGGCAGGTGTGCAAAATGGAAGGTGACAAAGAAGTTTCTGTCCATCTCACCTTCATGGTTGTTAAACCTGGTGCCAACACTCAAACTTTGCTTCCAGGCATTCATTGGAACAGCTTGGCCACACTGCCACTCTGCTCCAATGTGCTAATGGTAACCCAATCTCCTGCATGGATTTTACTCTGCTAATTGCCTTCACTATTTGTTACCTGCACCAACCCAAAGTCCATAAAACCTTACAATAGAAGTAGCACTATTACAAAAGGCCAGAAAATGGAAACAGACATAACTATTTTCCCTTTCCTGTCTTCCTGCGCTACCCTTCTATTTTTTTCATTTGTCTGTGTGTCCTGTTTTATTTTTTATTTTATGGTAACTGCTACCTGAATGTGTGGGCTAAAACCTCTCCAAAATCCCAATTCTAAATCCAGCATCTCTCCTAATACTGACTTTTGTTCTTCACTCAAGACCAGCTCATTTTTCTCCATGTTATTACAGGGAGATTTATAGGCTGTCTTTTTAAACAACTGGTCAGTCAGGTTTCGAATTACTGAACCTAAGTGTGTGTGTTTTTTAATTACTGCTGAGCACAGCTGTTAGGACCTTCACACCCCTGTGCATTCCTGACTTGCTGCCTGGGCTTGTAAAACTTCCAGCTGCACCATCCCCCATCCTTTGTTCTTTGGCTTGTCCTGGTTCATTCAAACCAAATCCTAAACTGGTGCACTCTCTTTCCAACTCGGCCATTCTTGCACTAGCACATTCAGACCTTTCACACACAAACACTTGAATTCCCTTAGTTTCCATTGTTCTTTGTTTTAATTCCACACATTCTTTACTCAGTATCCTTAAGCCATTATCCATTTCATGCCCTTCAGTCAACAATTGCCATTCACACTCACCAGCTTCTGTGCCTTCTATCTGATTTCTTTTTCCCACATCAAATTTCAGTGCAGCACTGGTTACCTTTCTTAACAGTGGTGAAATATCTATCGGTGTAGCATGTTCTTTAAATACTGGACAGACCTCAGAATCACCTGGAGATTGTGGTGCAGTGGAGAATAAAAAAGTAAACACCCTTTCTGTTTTTCCCTTCGTTTCATCTCTCGCCTTCTCCTCACATTCCCACTCTTTACCTGACTACTCATCTGTCTCAGGTAAGTCACCCACCCATGTTTTAGGGTTCCAGTCTGATCCCGTTACTATTGTCCTTACTTTCACCATGGGTGGTTTTCCCTCCTTGTTTCCCCTGCTTTCACTGCTTTCCACTTCAGCAGTGGGTGTTCTACATGCTAGCACTTCACAATTTTCACACCAACTGTTACGTCTTTCAAAACTTTCACACAACATTCCATTTTCGCTTTAATTTACTTTGCTATTTTCTTTCTCATCATAATCTTCCTTGTTACCAATAATACAAGCTAGTAAACCTCTTATAACAGCAGCTGGCTTCTTTATACCAGATCTCTGTTTTCCTGATTTTAATCCTTCCAGCCCCCTTCCATTTTGTGGCATGCTCAGCTCAGCTTCTGCTTTCTCTACCTGCACTACAAGTTTCCTAGCTTTAAGCATGCTTACTTCTGCCTCTCCACTGGAAGATGGCTGACTTTAATATAAATTTAGGCATTTCTGAGTCTACAATTTTACTCTAATACAATCTGCCACCTTAGTTATGGGTTGGCCTACTTTTGCCCCTGTAAGCAAATATACACATACATATACAAAAATCCTAAACAAATAAGTGCCGTATGAATGATGCATGCATGTCCCATCACTCCCTAGCACTTTAACCACTTAAATGCCGCATGAATGACGCATGCAATGTTCCACCACTCTCTAGCACTTTAATTAGGGACTCACTACCACCAGCACTAACAAACATGCGGGTGTCCTTGTGACACACATGAAGTCTCTACATTTTGTTGGTTTTATTCCATTCAGCAAGCAAACAATGTTTACTTCCACCGCATTTGTACACTGGATGCCCTAAAATTCACATACATACATACACAAATACATCGAAACAGTAATTGCAAACAGGATGCAAAACAATGGTTACCCCAAAATCCTGCCGGACTACGCCAATTGTTTTGTCTTGGTAGAGTAAAATATATTGCTCTACTTTCCCCTATTATATTATTAATATGTAGCCTTAGAAAGCCTAATCTCACAGAATTACCACTGTTTATAAGGTATTATTGTATATAACTTATCCCCACCTTCTCTTCTATATCTATAACCTCAGGCAATTAGATGTAGTAAAAAGACAAGCAGAAGTTAAGTTACACATAAAATAATGCATTACTGATAATATTCATAAATAATAACAAAATGCAAAGTACATTTGAATATTGGCAACCATACAGCCTGATTAAATGGTGATATGTAGTTCAGGTGGCACACAAACTTGCAGTTACTTAAATGTCTCTAATTAAGGCATCACTGGTGCTCAGCTTTCAGCCACATGCCTGTTCAAAATGGCTGCTGAGCTGTGCTCTTCATTGTGTCGTCTTAGGTTAGCAAAAGAGATGCTTCTTTCAGATGTTGGTTAGTAAGAGAGAGTGTGTGAGGTTAAACAAGTAAATATACAGATTTTCTGTCCAACCCCTACAGCCAATAGGGTGTTGCAGTTGGGGGGGGGGGGGGGGGGGGGGGGGGGGGGGGGGAAGAAATGAATTAAGAAAAGAAACACTAACCAAACCGGTTTAAGGCACATCTTCCCCCAAATCCTGTCATAAAATTCAAAAAAGCTCAATCGTAAAAAAAAGGGGGGGGGGGGGGGGGCAAACACGAATGCCTCTCACCAAAGTAACACTAAATTACATTGCTTTGCCTAAAAATCAAATAAAGACATACAAAGTATTTATCAAGTTACAGTGGAACCTCGGTTCACGACCATAATTCGTTCCAAAACTCTGGTCGTAAACCGATTTGGTCGTGAACCGAAGCAATTTCCCCCATAGGATTGTATGTAAATACAATTAATCTGTTCCAGACCGTACGAACTGTATGTAAATATATTTTTTTAAAGATGTCTATGCACAAATTATAGTTAATTACACCACAGAATGCACAGTGTAATAGTAAACTAATGTGAAAACATTGAATAACACTGACAAACACCCAGGCTCCCTGCACGGGCAGGCTATCTCTCTCTCTCAGCAACAGGCAAGCACAACCCCACCCCCCTTCTCTCTCTCTCGGCAGCAGTTCGTGCTATAGCCTTACAATCCGATTTGCTGTATAAACACTTTTTTTTTTTATAAATGAGTTTTAAGCGCAGGGGGAAAAAAAAGGAACATTTGAACAAATCCAAACTTTATTTAAAAGCCAACCAACACAGAAAAATTGCAGGATTTCATGCTAATAGCATTACAACCCGATCGATCGCTGTAAACACTCTTTAAATGAGTTTTAATCACATGGAAAAAAATAAACATTTGAAAAAAAGAGAAAAGTAACATTGCAACACTTTCTTCTCACCACTCTTCACTTGCTTAGAAGCCATGGTTAACTGCAAAAGCACACGAAATACTGTAGAGCACAAAGAATTCACAGGTAAAGCACTCACGTCTGACTGAGAACAATGAACAGGGAGAGGCTAAACATGTGCTTAAATACAGTAATCAGCGCATACGACCCAGAAGGGAAATAAAATAGAACACAAAGAGTTCACAGCGACAGCACGCACGTCTGACCGAGAACAATGCAACACATGCGGAAATCATTGGCACGCACAAACCGAAAGGGAAACTGGCTTGTTTGTATACCGAGTGTGTGGTCATGAACCGAGGTAAAAGTCTGGCAAACATTTTGATCGTAAACCGAGTTGTTCGTGAACCGAGGTTCCACTGTATATGTAAAATCTCACATCACAACACTTGTAATACAGGTAACACCAAGTCTTTGTTTTCTTTACTTAATAATGTTACACAACCTCCAGACTCTTTACCATCTCACTTTTACTCAACTGCTTTCTGTAATTCTCTTATGTCCTTTTTCAATGAGAAAATCCAAAGGATACATCACCACCTTGGTCCTCTCTGCCACCAGATACTCTCTGTATTCCTTCTGAACTTCACTCGCCTATTCACTCTCTCTCTTCTTTCCAGCTTCCAGAAATTTCTTAAATTAAACAGTGACAAAACTGAGGTTCTCCTCATTGGTTCAAAATCATCATTATCCAAAACCAATAATCTTTCTCTTATTATTGATAACTCTGTTGTTTCCCCCATCATCTCAGGTCAAGAGTCTGGGTGTCATCCTCGACAGTACTCTATCTTTCCAATGTCACATTAATAACATCACCCGGTCTGCTTACTTCCACCTACGTAATATTAATCGCATTCGCCCCTCCCTCACTCCTCATACCACTGCCATTCTTGTTCATAGTCTTGTCACTTCTCGGCTGGACTATTGCAATTCACTCATCTTTGGTCTCCCTAATAAATCTCTTCATAAGCTTCAGTTAGTCCAGAATTCTGCAGCACGCATCATTACTCAAACCCCATCTATTCACCATATTACTCCGGTCTTGCAGCAGCTTCATTGGCTCCCAATCGAGTTTCGAACTAATTTTAAGATTCGGCTATTAACATTTAAGGCCATTCATAACCTTGCACCTCCATATCTGTCTGACTTTCTTCATGTTGCCATTCCCTCCCGTAACCTTAAATCCTCTTCCTCCATCCATTTGACCGTCCGTCTAACCACCATGGGGAGCGGAGCTTTCAGCCGTTCTGCTCCCAAGCTCTGGAATTCATTACCTGCGGAGCTCAGAAACATAAAATCATATTCATCCTTCAAATGTAAACTTAAAACACATCTGTTTAAAATGGCTTTTTATTTTTCCTTACGATTACAGCGGTTTTGTTTGGTTTTAATTTTTAGATTTTCTGATGTTTTAAGTTGTTTATAATTGTGTCTTTTATTTATTTATTGTTTGATCATTGTCCTTGAGTTCTCTGAAAGGCGCCTTGTATAAATAAAATGTATTACTATTAAAAGCGAGGTCCAGAGTAAAAGCGACTCATTATTGACCTTCATGAAAATTCTAATTAAATGAAAGTGGGTCTTGGCCAGAAGAAGGATGCCAGTCCTGACAGTGGTGTTCACCTAAGAGTGGCACATGGGGTCACCCACACAGCCTGGTTGGGTTTGTATGATAAAGTCACATGTATAAGTAGCCAAAACAAACACAAATAGAAGTTATTGGGGTACAGAAATAAAACCAGAGTACCTGTCAAGGGCAGGAGCCAAATACAGACACTCACATAGGGTACACTCACATTCAAGTCCACAACACACCAAGACAAGTTAGATTTGCCAGGCCACTAAACCTGAGTATCTTTAGAGAAGTGGAGAAAATAAGAATAAAAGAGCGGACATGGAAACTGCATAGAGACTTAAAAAACAGGCTGAAATTCAAATTCAGTCTGCTAGAACTGTAAGGCAGTAACACAAACCACAAATCTCTATTAACTTCTCTAATACTTACTAACAGACATTACTGGTTTGGCTTTAGCACTGAAACATGGGAGTTTGTCATATTTGATACAAGTTAAATGGGGAAAAAAGACACCCATTGAAGTGTCCATTCAAGCAATACATGTAAATGCCTGCTGTCTGCATTGGGTTAAGCAGGTTTGAGGCCGTGTGTGTAAATACAGATACTGACTGCAAACCTTTACCAGTTAAGATCATATAATTTATACTCTTAAAGGCGAATTTCTTCATGGCAGCACTGCATCGCTCACTATATCTTAGTACAGCTCGTATTCTCTAAGACTCTTCTCCACGGTCATGGACTCCAGTTCGTTTTTCACTTTTACTACTCTGACTCCTCGCTATTGTTGCAATGGTCAGCCGGTCACCACCTCCGCGACTGTCTTTGAACTGGACACAACGGAGGGACAAAAGAGAAACAAAGGCAGAAATCAAAGCGCCGTACGTGTGGAATGGCCGTCTCCTCGATGTCTGCGATTCGAGAAGGAATCGACAAAAGGAACACACGGAGACGAATGAACAGGCGCCAGCGGTGTGACTGGGTGCTACGACTTAAAATTGGGGACTCAGCCACGTGAAGTGAACCGCTGATACCAATGAACTGAAACAACACGCGGGTGATCACAGGAGGATAAGTTCGGCGGGGGGCTAAAGAACACGAACGCGCCGCTCGACTCTCACTCAGATCGCGCGCGGCGATTCTAATGGAGCGAATGAAAACTCACACATCCATAAAGTGCATCCCCAAAATCGAGAACACTTACTGTCTGCCTCGTGGCGATGAGATTCTTTCTGAACTCGTTCACACTTCTGTCTCACTCAGTAACAGCCCTGCATCTGTAGCGTTTCACAAAGCGAGACAGCGGCAGCGTGGCTACAGTAGCCGTCGCTTTGGATGACGTCACCCAGCGGTTGATATAGGGTCACGTGACAGTGCGCTATGTCTGGAGAGAGGCTGGGTGGCTCAGTGTCCGACTGCCTTATGGGAGCCTATTTAATCAACAGAGTCAACGGAGGAGCTGCGTTTGTTTGGTGCTGCCACAGAACCGTTTGTTTGTCTGATCATGGACAACCTCCTGTGTGTCCCCTCAGAGTGCGGTAGTCGTTGTATTCACGTGTGTTAGTCGCAGTTATCACTTAGATAGATAGATAGATAGATAGATAGATAGATAGATAGATAGATAGATAGATAGATAGATAGATAGATAGATAGATAGATAGATAGATAGATACTTTATTAATCCCAGGGGGAAATTCACATACTCCAGCAGCAAAAAATATTAAATTAAAGAGTAATAAAAAATGCAGGTAAAAAACAGACAATAACTTGAATAATGTTCAACGTTTACCCCCTCTGGTGGAATTGAAGAGTCGCATAGTTTGGGGAGGAATGATCTTCTCAGTCTGTCAGTGGAGCAGGAAAGTGACAGCAGTCTGTCGCTGAAACTGCTCCTCTGTCTGGAGATGACACTGTTTAATGGATGTAGTGGATTCTCCATAATTGATAGGAGCCTGCTCAGCGCCCGTCGCTCTGCCACGGATGTCAAACCGTCCAGCTCTATGCCAACAATAGAGCCTGCCTTCCTCACCAGTTTGTCCAGGCGTGAGGCATCCTTCTTCTTAATGCTGCCTCCCCAGCACACCACTGCGTAGAAGAGGGCACTCGCCACAACCATCTGATAGAACATCTGCAGCATCTTACTGCAGATGTCGAAGGATGCCAGCCTTCTAAGGAAGTACAGGCGGCTCTGTCCTTTCTTGCACAGAGAATCAGTAGTGGCAGTCCAGTCTAATTTATCGTCCAGCTGCACTCCCAGGTATTTATAGGTCTGCACCCTCTGCACACAGTCACCTCTGATGATCACGGGGTCCATGAGGGGCCTGGGTCTCCTAAAATCCACCACCAGCTCTTTGGTTTTGCTGGTGTTCAGTTGTAGGTGGTTTAAGTCGCACCATTTAACAAAGTCCTTGATGAGGTCCCTATACTCCTCCTCCTGCCCACTCCTGATGCAGCCCACGATAGCAGTGTCGTCAGCAAACTTTTGCATGTGGCAGGACTCCGAGTTATATTGGAAGTCCGATGTATATAGGCTGAACAGGACCGGAGAAAGTACAGTCCCCTGCGGTGCTCCTGTGTTGCTGACCACAATGTCAGATCTGCAATTCCCGAGACGCACATACTGAGGTCTGTTTGTAAGATAGTCCACGATCCATGCCACCAGGTATGAATCTACTCCCATCTCTGTCAGCTTGTCCCTAAGGAGCAGAGGTTGGATGGTGTTGAAGGCACTAGAGAAGTCTAGAAACATAATTCTTACAGCGCCACTGCCTCTGTCCAAGTGGGAGAGGGATCAGTGTAGCATATAGATGATGGCATCCTCCGCTCCCACCTTCTCCTGGTATGCGAACTGCAGAGGGTCGAGGGCGTGTTGGACCTGTGGCCTCAGGTGGTGAAGCAGCAGCCGCTCCATGGTCTTCATCACATGTGATGTTAGAGCGACAGGCCGGAAGTCATTCAGCTCACCAGGACGTGATACCTTTGGGACTGGGGTGATGCAAGATGTTTTCCAAAGCCTCGGGACTCTCCCCTGTTCCAGGCTCAGGTTGAAGATGCACTGTAGAGGACCCCCCAGCTCTGATGCACAGACCTTCAGCAGTCGTGGCGATACTCCATCTGGACCTGCTGCTTTGCTGGCACGAAGTTTCCTCAGCTCTCTGCTCACTTGCGCTGCTGTAATTGTGGGTGGGGATGTCTCTCCTATGTTGGTATCAGCAGAAGGATGTGTAGAGAGTGCAGTACTCCGAGGTGAGAGTGGGTTAGGGTGGTCAAACCTGTTAAAGAAGATGTTCATTTGGTTTGCTCTCTTCACGTCTCTCTCGATGGTGGTACCCCGCTTCGAGCTGCAGCCAGTGATGATCTTCATCCCATCCCACACTTCCTTCATGCTGTTGTTCTGCAACTTCTGTTCCAGCTTTCTCCTGTACTGCTCCTTCACCGCCCTGAGCTGGACTCGGAGTTCCTTCTGCACGCGCTTGAGCTCATGCTGATCACCGTCTTTAAAAGCCCTTTTCTTCTGGTTTAATATACCCTTGATGTCACTTGTAATCCATGGCTTGTTGTTAGCATAGCAGCGTACTGTTCTTACTGGAACTACAATGTCCATACAGAAGTTGATGTAGTCACTAGTGCAGTCAACAACCTCCTCAATGTTCTCACTATGTGATCCCTGCAAGATATCCCAGTCTGTAGTTCCTAAACATTGTCTCAGAGTATTGTCAGCCTCCGGGGTCCACTTCCTGAATGATCGTGTGGTTACAGGTCATCGCTTTGTGCGCTGAGAGCTTTGAGAGCAGTCATAGTGCTTGTCTAATCTGATAAATACACTTTGTGATGTGCCTGGGTCATCTATGACCAAAATATTTATTTTATTTCAAAAGGGAAACAAATTTTATTGCTAATATTGTGCACTTTTTTATTTTTATGAACTCTGAGATATGCCTTGGTCAGATGTGAGCAAAATGTTTATATTTTTTAATTTCAAAAGCTGAATAAAAAACACAGTATTGCTACTACTTCAGATTCTGTTCTATTGTAGCGTTTTAATTGATTTTTATGCTCTTTTTGATGTGCCTGTGTCAGATCTAACCAAATTTAAAAGGGTAACAATGAATAAACATGACTTGTTTGTCAGCACATTCATTTGTGTTGTTTTAAAATTAGTCTGTTTACTGGCCACTGAAAATGTCTGTTCCAGCTAAATTTCTTGGTTTGAAAATCTGACCCAAATGAATTTGTAATTAAATAACCGTGTTGTGCACAGGACTCCAGATGAGGTCTCACCAGTGTGTTATAAAGCTGGAGCAGAACCTCCAGAACCTACCGCACGTGACTTGAGTGATGGGCGCGCGGCGCATTCGTGTTCTTCAGCCCAGTAACAAACTTAAGTGAATCCTCCTGTGAACCCCATACCCAGTGCTGTTGCTGTTCATTGACAAGAATGAGTCAAACCTTTTGAAGATCCGCTTCAGTTCATTGTCTCTGCTCTAATGCCCTTCCTCTGCATGTTTTACAGCTGCCTGTCATGATCGTCACCCCATTCCACACTTCATGTTGTTTTGTTGTAACTTGTGGTCACGTTTGTCTCTGTTGTGGGCTTTCCACTCACAGAGCTGTTGCTTCAGTTCTGACTGCACCACCTTGATTTTATCTCCAGACCTGCAAGTTTTACATTTTCAGCAGCCTTTCAAGTTTTTTGTGATTGTGTTGTTGGGGAAACAGCACCCTGCCTTTGTGAGGACAGTGCTATCCACAGAAAGATTGATGTGATCTGTGACACGGTGGCTGAGACCCTCAGTGTCCTGGCTGTGTGAGTCACAAAGAATATCCCACTCAGTGTTCTCAAAGGCGTCCTTCAGAGTCTCCCCAGCCTTTGTTGTCCATTCCTGAATGGTCCTGGTGGTGACTGGCAGCTGCTGGACAATGAGGTTATATGTGAGTATGAGCTGTAATATATTATGGTCTGATCGGCCTAAAGGTTGCAAAGCTCCATAAAAAAAACATACATTATATACGTCCACTCTGCTGAAAACAGTAGTGGTGCAGCGGTAGCCTTGCTGCTCCATAATAAGACTTGCGTGGGTTCGGATTCCACGTCCACTCATTGTGAATTGTCACCCAAAAGTGTCTGTTTTTCTTTTTTTTTTTTTCATTTAACAGCAGTCTATAACAAAAAAATTATCTGAGTGATGATTTCAACTGTTATTGGAGTTGTTGATGGCGGGTTTGGCGGTTTAAATTTTTAAATATTAAATTAATAAGGTGGAATGTGTTTACTTTGAGTGTTTGGGGGGGGGGGGGGGGGGCTACACGGTAAATGTGTTAGTAACTGGGATTGCGCCTCTATAACTGGAAGATTGCTTAAGAATGATAGACTGGACAACTATGTTTTATTATTGCAGTGTGCTGTGACTAAGACAACTTTTTCC
>NW_026261592.1:2500-59701 GCF_900747795.2 Erpetoichthys calabaricus | reverse complement strand
GTTTAATAGGCCAATAGAGATGAATGGAGAAGAAAAGAAATGCGGAGACAATTGCTTCCTCTGTTCTTTAAGAGCTTATTCTAAAGTATTATTGATTAGATCCTGCCATGTTTTGAAAAAATCTGTACAGATCCTCTAACTGAATATTTGATTTTTTCCAAATTCAAATAATATAAAACATTGGTTTCCCACTGTCTTAAAACAGGAGAGTTAGGATTCTTCCAGTTTAGCAAAATAAGTCTGCGTGCTAAAAGTGTAGTGAATGCAATCACAGTTTGCTTGTCCTTCTCCACTTCAAGTCCATCTGGAAGAACACCAAACACAGCTGTTAATGGGTTAGGAGGGATTGTGACACCAAGGCTGTCTGAAAGGTAATTAAAAATTTTGGTCCAAAATGATTTTAATTTGGCGCAGGCCCAAAACATGTGACCCAGTGAGGCTGGGACTTGATTGCAGCGTTCGCAGGTTGGATCTTGCCCTGGAAACATTTTGGACAGTTTTAGGCAAGACAGATGTGCTCAATATATAATTTTGAGTTGAATAATTGTATGCTTTGCATATATGGAGCTTGAGTGAAGTCTCTGCATTGCTATTTTCCACTCCTTTTCTGATATATTGATTAAGAGATCCTTTTCCCATTGTCCTCTTGGATCTTTGAAAGGGAGGGACTGTAAAATAATTTTATATATTGCAGAGATGGTGTCTATGTCCTTGAAATTGAGCAATATTTTTTTCCAGCATGGACTAGGTTGCAAGATGAGGAAAATCGGGCAGCTTCTGTTTAACAAAGTTCCTAATTTGAAGATAGTGAAAGAAATGTGTAGCTGGAAAGTTAAATTTGGAATGTAATTGTTTATAGGATGCAAAGATGTTGTCTATATAAAAATCTCTGAGCAATTTAATCCCAAATTTTTTCCAGATATGAAAAACTGCATATGTTAGCGAGGGTTGAAAAAGGTGATTCTCTTGCAGAGGTGTCACAGATAAAAGCTTCTCCATCTTAAAATGCTTTCTACATTGGTTCCATATTCTAAGTGAGTGAAGCACAATTGGGTTATTAGTATATTGCCGATAACTTGCATTTATTGGGCCACAAAGCAGGGAATATAAAAAAGTACTGCAGGATTTTACTTCTATTACGGACCAAGCCTGTGTATGTTCATCTATTTGTATCCAGGGTTTTATAGCTTGAATGTTTGCTGCCCAGTAATAAAACTGAAAGTTAGGTAAAGCCATGCCACCTTCTGTCTTAGGTCTTTGTAGGGTTGCTCTTCGGATACGTGGAAGTTTTGAGTTCCAAATAAATGAGGTTATTGTTGAATCTAATTGCTTAAAAAATGATTTATTGATGTATATTGGAATGTTTTGAAATAAAAAAAGAAGCTTAGGAAAAATATTCATCTTAACAACATTAATTCTTCCAGCTAGAGTGAGATGAAGGGTTGACCATCTATGCAAGTCTTGCTTAATTTTTTCCATACAGACGGTGAAATTTTGTTGATAAAGAGCTTTATGTTTACTTGTGATGTTTACCCCTAGGTATTTAAACTGATCTGCAATGATTAAAGGGAAGGTGTCCAATCTAATGTTGTGTGCTTGAGAATTCACTGGAAAGAGTTGTTTCCGTGAGAGGCATTAACTCTCTGGAAATGTGTTCTTTTATATTGCGGCGTTTTAATTAACCTGAATTATAAATTATTATAAATTAATATGGTATTATCCCACCCAGCATGCAATGGTGGTTACAAGCTTACACGACAAGTTAGGATAATTCTAGCTCTTTATTGACGGTTTCACATGGCATTACAAACGGGAAGCTTATGGCAGACATGTCAAGCCTGTGGATAGCCTGACCTATGCAGCCTGCCATCTATCATTGCCACGCTGAAAGGATTTTAGCCTGACAGAAAACAATCTTCTGCCCGGCCTCGGACGGAAGACATACTCTTCCGCCCGGAAGCTTCAAAGTGTTGGCCGTAGGTGTCCATCCTTATATTCAGTTGCTCCATGTGCAGCCTCTTGGCTCCGATCCAAACAAGGACAAGAAGGATTCCAGTCCCACCTTCAAAAAAATACAGGAATAGCACAATGCCCATATACAGTTCCCATTCTCCCGACAAGGAAAGGTTTCTGTGCTGACAGAAGACAGAAATATACACTAGTCTGTCTTTTAGGCTGACTATTCAATTCTCCAGTTGTCTGTGGCTATCTAGGCCTGTGCTTGGCTCGGCAATTCTAAATGCTGCTGCTGTGTCTCTGTGTACCTATACTTGGTCTGCCTGTATGAATGAATCCATAACAGTGGGCACAGAGAACGGTGACATTAAATAAAAAAAAACATAGTATAACAAGAGTACGCTTTTATTCAAATTAATTCTGAGACCAGAGATCTTTTGAAATTCTGTAAGTGCTGTTAAGACTGCAGGCACAAAATTTTGTGGGTCTGACATATACACTACCATATCATCTGCATATAAAGAAATTTTCTGTTCCAGTCCTTCTCTGATAATCCCATTTATCTGATCAGCATTTCGACAGTGAACCACCAGTGGTTCAATGGCGATTGCAAATAGCAGTGGTGACAAGGGGCATCCTTGTCTTGTACCACGTTCTAGTTTAAAGTAGTCTGAACAAATGTTGTTAATACAAACTGAAGCTTCTGAATTGGTATACAGTAGTTTGATCCATGCACAAACGTTCGGGCCAAACCCAAATTTCTCTGATGTAGTGAAAAGGTATTTCCATTGAATCATGTCAAATGATTTTTCTGCATCCAATGATAATAATATTTCTGGGGTGTTTGACTTTGTTGGTGAGTATATTACATTAAACAGGTGTCGAAGATTGGAGGATAAATGTCGACCCTTGATAAATCCAGTTTGATCTTGTGATATTGCCGAAGGCAGCACTTTCTCCATCCTTCTAGCTATGATTTTTGAGAGTATCTTAACATCATTATTCAGAAGTGAAATTGGTCTGTATGATGCACATTGTAATAAGTCCTTATTTTGTTTAGGAAAGACGGTGATTAATGCTTGGCGAAAAGTTTGAGGTAGAATTTGATTGTCTTTATCTTCTGTGAATGTTGCTAATAGGAGGGGTGCTAGCTGAGAGGAGAATTTCTTATAAAATTCTGCAGGATAGCCATCAGGGCCTGCTGCTTTCCCGCCTTGAAGTGATTTTATAGCATCTAGTAATTCTGATAGCGCCAGAGGTTTATCCAGTTCCTCCGCACTAAAAGTATCTATTTGTGGTAAGTGTAATGTATCCAGAAATGCATTAGATTGTGTGTTGTCTTCTTTGAACTCGGTAGAATATAAGGATTTATAGTAGTCTCTAAATGCGTGCATTATATTTTTACTAGCCAACCCGCAGCGTAGCATACGGCGCATAATTATGTATTGATGGGTGAACACTTCCTGAAAGACATAGTTGTCCAAATGGGGAGGGTTTGAGGATACGACTGTTGGTGAATGAAAAGATGGAACACTGCAACATACAATTGTCCGTTACTGAAAACTGGAGGACCGCCGTCGCACCTCCACCTCCCAGAGCAAGGGATGGGGCTGGACGGCACTCGGGCATGGAGGGCGGAACGGGGGGAGAGGGGAAGATCGCCCATTCCGCCCCCTTCGCCCTGGCCCCCCGCCATTGTAGTCTGCTGGTTTCTTAGTCATCTCTTAGTCATCATTCAGTACGCACTGCCTGCTCATGTGCCCACTGCCAACTCCTCACCTGAGTCGCTTTCGTCTCTGCTAAAGTCCACATGCACCTCTGTGCCACGTTGACTTTTCATTGTTCTTTGCGTTTCCGGCTGCTTTTCTATATATAATCAACGAAGTAACTCGACCATGGTAGTAGCGATGGGGGGTGTGTACAAAAAGGCAGGGACTTAATCAGTGTGAGCGTATGACCCGAACTTACTGGGAATTCCTTGTTTGTGGGGAACAATTGCAAGCCCCGGTCTCCATCACGAATGGGGTTCAACAGCTTACCCACGCCTCTCGGAGCCGGGTAGACACACGTTGATCCATTCAGTCTATCGTGCGTGCAGCACTGGACATCTAAGGGCATCACAGACCTGTTATTGTTCAATCTCACGTGGCTGAAAGCTGCTTGTCCCTCTAAGAAGATGGACGCCGACCGCTCGGGGGTCGCATAACTATTTAGCTGGAGGGAGTCTCTTTCATTATCGGAATTAAGCAGACAAATCGCTCCACCAACTAAGAACGGCCATGCACCACCACCCACAGAGTCGAGAAAGAGCTTTCAATCTGTCAATCCTCTCCATGTCCGGGCCAGGTGAGGTTTCCCGTGTTGATTCAAATTACGCGAAAGGCTCCACACCTGGTGGTGCCCTTCCATCAATTCCTTTCAGCTTTGCACCCTTACTCCCTCCGGAACCCAAAGACTTTGGCTGCCCGGGTCATGGGAATAACCCTGCTGGATCGCCAGTCATCATCGTTTATGGTTGGAACTACGACGGTATGTGATCGTCTTTGAACCTCCGAATTTTGTTCTTGATTAATGAAAACATTCTTGGCAAATGCTTTCACTCTCGCTCGAATTGTTGGTGAGTTGGCGGGCGTGGCTCTGTCTTGCATGCGTCTTGCTTGCCATTGACTTAGTGAATTCTTAGAGTTGGTGGTTGTGGCTCTGTGAGTTGTCGGTGGGCGTGGCTCTGTGAGTTGTCGTCATATCCCATGGTCTGAGAGTTGGTGGGCGTGGCTATGTCATGCGTATCCCATGGTTGTCTTGCTTGCGTGCCCTGTCGGCTTAGTGAATTATATATATAGATGGTCAATGATTTCATCTCCGTTCATGTTGGTGATTACTGGGATTGCATTGCAAACTTCTTGCTTGTGGATTTGTTGAGCTAAATGCTTATTAGCTTTCTCTCCATGTTTATAGTAATGATGTCTGGATTTATAAATTAGTTGTTCAGTTTCTTTAGTTGTCAAGAGGTTGAGTTCTGAATGCAGAGCCTGCCTTTTCCTATGTAGAGCCTCGCTTGGAAGCCTGGCATGTTCTTCATCTATTCTAGTAATTTCGCTTTTTAGTTATGATACTTTCTTGGTTTCTAATTTATTCCTGTGGGAAAGATATCAAATAATCTGTCCTCTTAAGAAGGCCTTTAGAGTTTCCCAGGGTATTCCTGCAGGGACCTCTGAGGATGTGTTTGTCTCTAGGAAGAAACTGATTTGTTTGGATATAAATTCTGTACAGTTCTCATCTGCTAATAGAAGCAGGTTAAGATGCCATCTGCGAGGTGAGTGTGAGGGGCATAGTGATTTTAGCTCCAAGATCAGCGGTGCATGATTGGAAATAACAATAGCATCGTACTTGCAAGATTTAATCGTAGGCAAGACATTATTATCTATAAAGAAATAATCTATTCTTGAGTAGTAATGATGTACTGGTGAGTAGAAAGAATATGTTCTTGAGTTTGGGTTTAGAAACCTCCAGGGGTCTGATAAGTTGTGGTCAGTTACAAACTGTGTAATTGTCTTTGCAGTGTTAGATGTCATCCCCCCTGTGACGGGAGTCCTATCTAAGAGTGGATTTGAAACACAATTAAAGTCCCTGGCCATTATAAGTTTATGAGTGTTCACATTGGGGATGGATGCAAATATGTTTTATATGAGGGGATGAGTTATAAGGAAAACAATAAAAGAGCTGAGCCTTTACAGTTTATGCAAAAGAAGATCAAGAGGAGACCTGACTGAAGTGTTTAAAATTACGAAGGGAATTAGTCCAGTGGATGGAGAGGGTGACTTTAAAATGAGTTCACCAAGAACACGGGGACACAGTTTGAAACTTGTTAAGGGTAAATTTTACACAAACATTAGGAGGTTTTTCTTCACACAGAGAAGCACAGACACATGGAATAATTGACCAAGTAGTGTAGTATGTTGTCCTGCAAGTTGGAGGACCTGCTTGCATGGCTGGATATAGATTAACGCCATACCCAGGATGCAGCAATTGCAGGTTAAGGGCCTTGCTCAGGGGCCCAACAGAGTACATTCACCTCCGGCCACCTTCCGCCTTACTCCACCTACACACACTACTCCACCTTATATATGAATACTGCTGCTGATTTCCACAATAAAGTGGTCGATGGCTTGCTGTCAGGGTATGTCGCAGTGGACAGACACCCAGGCCACAAAGCACCAGACAATCAGGCCTCCTCCACCTTCGGACTGCGCCTGGCGGGTCTCAAAAATAAATGACTAACCACTGATTAGGTGACTTCTGAAGTTAACAGATCTTATTTAGGAGTTTCAAAGCAAAGAGGATGAATACATATGCACTCACAGTGTTTCAGTTTTTTACATCCTTATACAAGATATTGTATTTTCATTCCACCTAAACAATGTGGACTATATTTTTAATTCTATTACAAAAACTCCAAATGAAAATCCAGTTTAATTCCATATTCCAATTATAGGACAGGACAAACACCGAGTGGGATGAGTTCTTTCATATATCCATAGAATGTGTACTCCACCATGAGCAACGTCCACATCCACTGGTACCCACCCAAGAACGCTCAGGTGCTCCTCTGTGAAATCATTTGTTACTTCCAGATGAAAAGAGTGGCTTCTGGGGCATAAAAGTCTTACATAACTGACAGAGGTCATTTCACTGATGACATGCGGCTGAGTGTGAGACACATGGATGGCATCAGCATAACCATGAAGTGAGAGGATATCAATCAGCCTTGTGTCTCCCAATGAGATGTTCAAAGTCTCACGACAAGAAGAGCGAGTGATGAGCAGATGTTCACTGTTACATCACGGCCAGCCACATCAGTCCATCTGATAACCTAATCTTTGATCACAACGCAAACGGACTGCACAGGGTTGGAATCTGCAGAACCTGCTCAGGGTGTGAAAAAGGAGAAATTCTACAGGACTGACAAAAACATCACACTCATCATCATCATCATATGGCAAGGGAGACATCAGTAATTCAGCACCACAGCAGTCTGACTGAACTCTCCATCAATGCACAACTTATCATTACGTGACACGGAGGTTTGCCTTTTGTGACTGAGGGGGACACGTTTTCTGTCTATCAGCAGTAAGAAATCTTAAGGAAAATGTTCTGTAAGCTGATGAAGTTCTTAAGAGATGAGTTTTTATTTAAACATCCAGTAGATGAGGTTCTCTAAAGCTTGTATTTCTGACCTAACTGTTTCAATAATGTTATCATTACTGTCAGACAGGATTTGAACAGATAGCCAGTGTTTGAAGTTGGATATTAAATCTTCAATTTCTGTTTGCAGTGCGTATTTTAGAAGATGTACAGCAATGTGTGACGTACGCTGTGTGTACATTTGAGATGTTACACGACACACACACCATAATGAAGGGAGCCTTAGTGATGACAGCTCATTGACTCCCACTGTCTGAGTGAAATGCTTGTGGTGCTGAACACTTTACTGTCATCTGGCATCCCTGGCAGCTGAGCTGTGGGAGAAACAGAGAGATTAATAGAGAGAACTTGTCCTTGTGATGTGATTCACAATGAGACATGTGATGGCACAGTCATTAGAGATGGATGTTACTAAGCTGGGTTGGCCCGGTTTGCTGAGTGCCACACGTTTCTTGTCCTGTAAATCAGAGAGGAATATCTGCAGTGGCAGGCAGTTTGTGTCAACCAGAAGATCAGCTGACCGGCCTCCATGATGAGCTCAGAGTTTGATACGCTGTCCACGATGGATTGTGCTGTCTGCTGTGAGGGAGGCCACTGATGGATATTCAGTTTTCTCATATTTAGCAAGTAATTTGTTCAATGCCAGTAGAAATAATCAGCAAGTCAAAGCTGGACAGAGCAAACGTGATTGTTTTAGTTTGGTTTCTTATTCACACCAGTGGCTGTCTAAGAGCTTGATCATCACTCTGTGCTCTGGTCTCAGCATTTGCTGTTCCTCTATGCTGTCTCTGATCATAACCAGACTTTTTGGAATCACCTTCTAGTTTTCTTAATTTAAATCAGTCATCAGTGATGTGCTCCTCTCTATTGCAATTCTTACACTGATTTTCAGTTGCATTTTGTTTTCCTTCAGCACCAGTCGCCTCCTCCACTTTCCACTGCACTGGTGAAACAAGAGGGTCTGTTCTTGAAACACATTTCCATCCCTGACACCCGGTGAACTAATTCAGGAGGACTCGGCCCGCGGCTTAAGGCCTGTTGAACATGTGGGCCGTCGTTGTTCTTGAGAAGCTGCAGCAGAATCTCGTTATTCCGGGTGGGCTCTGCTATTTCTGAGTAATCTTTAAACCTTAAACCCAAACACGTTTGTCAAACTGCTCAAATGATTCTTATCTCCTGATTAATCTTCATGATGCTCTTCCATATTGTTGGTGGAGTACCACATAGATTAATCAGGGACTGCCGGTAATGTAAGTTTAGTCCGATCAGGTTAGAAAGGACCAGCAATGTTGGCATGAGACGCACATTCATGGAAAGTTAACTGACTGCTGATCTCGTAAAGGTCACCTCCGGTCCCAGACACCATTTTAAGCAGAGATAATTGATGTTATGGTGGTAACACACTCACTAGAGCGACACACTCACTGGAGCAGAACACAATATGTCAAGATGAACTTACCACAGGAAGGCAAACAGCTACACCAGCAGAGCTCATCCTGACTGGACACCTTTCATGACTTGAATATGAAGATTGGGGGTCCGGTGCCATGCCAGGAATGAAATCAAGAGGTCACCGATTCAAATGTCTACTTGAAAATTAAAACAACAACTCTAAAATGATAAAATGTGACTAAAATGTTACAAGAACTCAAGTCTTTGAAGAACACGTCATGATAATTCAATTTGAACCTGAAGATATAATCACATCGGGGTCACCAAAAAACTCAAGGCCTTCTTAGCTGGCTGTTATTTTATGTGTTTATTAATTCTGCATGTAAGACTATTATTTTAATTGTTACATTTTCCCAGCTTTAAATTACATTTGTCATACATCTTATCAAATGACGGAAAAAGGATGAGGATCTCTTAATCAGAGTCCAGTTTTGATTATTGCTGTTTAAAGATTACTTTAGCTGTACATTATGAATTGATTATAACTTATTGTAATATCTGAGTTGTTATAAACCCTTAGAAAGTGGAGCTGTGACCTCCGAGGCTAAGAGCTGTTTAACTAGCGCATGTTTTATAGGGAAACCTCAGGGGCCAAGTCACCTTCTTAGCGTGTGTTACATGAATAATATTTACATGAGACCTCGGAGGCTGAGCGCCATTACTTACTGTGTGTTTGAGAATAAAACTTCAGAGAGCAGGCAGATTAACTTACTGTGTGTTACAAAGTCTAAATATTAAAAGAATACTCAACAAGTATGAATATTCAGACAGTGAACCTCAGGCATGGGCACAAAGGGGAAAAAAGGGATTGTATGGCTTCAATGTTAAAACTGTGGATAGTGGAGTCAAAGATCAGACGTAGTTTAACAAATTAACAATTTATCAACAAACTCAAAATTAAACACAGAAACAGAAATAACAGAATTACAAAGGTATGGCGTATAATGGCTAAGAGCAGAAGTATGTGTTATGGAGGATTGTCCTTGGCTCTTTCAAATTGTGTTTGGTTCTGCCTCTTTATATGTTGTTTCGCGTGTCCAACAGCGATTTTCACCCAAGTCTTATTCATAGCGAATTTGCTGCGTTCGTCTTTGTTTGTTGAATTATTTACTGATAATTTGGCCAGTTTAGGAGATTTTTTGCCCCATAATGCTTTGCGTGGTCAGTACGACATCCTCTGGAGCTGTAAAGGATAACATTGATGTGACGGCCCCCCGGGTATTCAGTGCTGACCATTTGCATTACAGACTCTGTGGGACGAGTCATCTGTGCTTGTAGCCAAATGTGCAGGTCGATCTTCGAGTTCCACGTCAGAATAAGAGAAGGAGGCGCATTGTGTTTCTTCTCTCCTGTGTGAATGTGTTTGTGGCCTTGAAGACGCCTCTTGTGATAGAATTGTTTCCCACATTCACAATGTGACTTTTCTCTCAGGTTGATTTCTTCATTATTATCATGAACCTCACTCTTATGTCATGGTATCCTCTGTGTCCTGTCTTTATTTATTCTTTTAGGCTCACTGCTAGGGCTCTCTGCCAAACCTGCATTGTTCCTAACAGAGCCCACTTTTGGAGCTCATAGGGTGTAACTTTAAAGATTAGGATGAGTAAATCTGCTTAAATGTTCTTTCTAACAAGCCCCGTGGATCCAATGAACACTGGGATCATTTCAGGTTTGTTCACATTGAGGTCCACATCTCTCATTGTATCTCCTGATATTTTGTCACCTTTCCTCTCTCTGTTCGAGGCACAGTGATATCATGTGGCACTGATAAAGTGATTATCCAAGCATGGTCTGAATGTTTCTTCTCAACAACAACATCAGGGTTTCTGGCTGTGAATTTTCTGAAAGTTACAACTGGTATAAAGTCTTCATTTTCAGTGATTGTTTCTGGAACTGGGATGTCATATTTTTGGCTCACTTCCCAATAAAGCAGTTGGACTACTTTGATGTGTCATTCCATGAAGAGGTTTCTGGACAGGAGTATTTTAAATCCTGCAGTAAGGTTCAGTACTGTTTCCACCAGTTTGTTGCCAAATCTACATTGGTTGCTTTTTCCATTTCTTTGAAAACAAATTGCAAACAACCTTGCATGTGATCCACAATCTAAAGTAGCCATTAGCGAGTATTCATCGCTGCATCTCATTTTTCCTCTAATAAGCCATTCATGGTTTTCGTCCACCTGAGCTTATAGTAGCAGGTCTGTGTATTTCTCAATGCATTTCTGGTATTTCCAGTTGTTTTTTCTCTTCTCTTGGTCAACCTTGTTATCTTCTTTTTGTTTTTTCACAAAATTGTGTCACCTCACTCTGTGCAGATCTTTGGGGTAATGTCAGGCAATCCTTCGTTTTTGTGGATTGCCTAACCAAGCTTGATGATGGAGGTTAATCTTGGCTTTCCAGTTCAGGCTGTAATATTTTACAAATGTGACAATCCTGTGAGCCGAGAAGGAATGCTGGCACTCATATGACTGAAGATCTGCGTCTGTAATTGACTTTTGTTTGGTGCTTTCCACTTTCTGCTCTATGAAGGAAAAGCCTTGGCATGCATTGGCTTTAGTATTTCAGTTGGTTGGCACGGAGCAACTTTGTTTTTACAGCCACACTGTTAGAGTGGCCACAGAAAGACCTCATGACCCCAAAGCTGTATGAGATGACATGTTTTACTGGCTGATTAGTTGGTGGCATTTTGTTCTTCAATGTCAAGGAACTTCAAAAGATCATTTTAACCCTTCTTGTGTATTCACTGCTGATCTTCAATCTCTGATCTTTATGGTTTATGCCACCCCCTGGTCTGGCGCAGAACTTCTAACATTCAGGCCCTTTAGCTGTCTCCCAATTGGGTGTCTTTGAATTCAGCCCTCTGTAGGTTGATCACATAGATAGATAGATAGATAGATAGATAGATAGATAGATAGATAGATAGATAGATAGATAGATAGATAGATAGATAGATAGATATCTGCTCAAAATAATTAAAGTAACAGTTTGAAAACACATCAGATCTAAATGGGTTATATGTTAGGAATGAAAGGATGCCACATCATTTGATGGAAATAAAAATGATGAACCTACAGAGGGCTGAATTCCAAAGACACCCTGAAAATCAAAATGACAAAATGATGCAGTGGCAGTCAGGCAGGCGAGTCCATTTTGCAGAAAGTTCATTGCAGCAACTCCAAATCGTACTCAGTAGTTTGCTTTGCCCCAACATGCTTGTATGCAGGCCTGACAACGTCCTAATGAGACGACGGAGGGTGTCCTGGGGGATCTCCTCCCAGATCTGGACCATGGAATCACTGAGCTCCTAGACAGGCTGAAGTGCAACCAGGCAGCATCGGATGGACCGAAACATAAGGTCCCAGAGGTGTTCTGTTGGATTGAGGTCAGGCGAGTGAGCGTGGGGACCAGTTAATGGCATCAATTCCCTTCTCCTCAAGGAACTGCATGTATCCTCTCACCACATGAGGCTGGATATTGTCATGCCCCAGGAGAAACCCAGGAGCCACTGCAACAGCACAGGGTCTGACAATGGGTCCAAGGATTTCTTCCCGATACCTAATGACAGTCAAGGTGCCGTTGTCTAACCTGTAGAGGTCTGTGTGTCCCTCCATGGATATGCCTCCCCAGACCATCACTGACCCACCACCAAACCAGTCATGCTGAATGATGTTACACGCAGCATAATGTTCTCCACAGCTTCTCCAGACCTTTTCACGTCTGTCACATATGCTCAGGGTGAACCTGCTCTCATCTATGAAAAGCACAGGGCGCCAGTGGTGGACCTGCCAATTCTGGTATTCTGTGGCAAATGCCAATCTAGCTCCATGGTGCCCACTAAAGGACGTTGGGCCCTCAGGCCACCCTTTTGAAGTCTGTTTCTTATTGTTTGGTCAGAGATTATCGCACCAGTGGCCTGCCAGCGGTACGTCATTTTGTAGGCTCTGGCAGTGCCCACCCTGTTCCTTCTTGCCCAAAAGAGCAGATAGCGGTCAGTCCTGCTGCTGGGTGAAGGACCTTCTACGAGGGGCCCTGTCCAGCTCTCCTCGAGTAACTGTCTGTCTCCTGGAATCTCCTCCATGCCCTGGAGACTGTGCTGGGAGACACAGCAAACCTTCTGGCAATGACATGTGGTATTGATGTGCCTGCCATCCTGGAGAAGTTGGGATTACCTGTGCCAGCTCTGTAGGGTCCAGGTATGGCCTCATGCTACCAGTAGTGACACTGACCGTAGCCAAATGTAAAATGAGCGAAATAACAGATGAGGAGGGAAAAATGTCAGTGGCCTCCCTCCACCTGTTAAACCATTCATTCCTGTTTTGGGGGTCGTCTCATTGTTGAGCCCCCCTCTAGTGCACCAAAGCAGCTGAAACTGATGAACAAGCCCCTGTGCTACATAACTGAGCAGATCAATAGCCCAGAAGTGTCATTGACTTGATGCTATACTTGGATTCAAAACTGGTCCTTTAATCTTTTATATACAAAATAGTGTCCTCCACTATTATTGGTACCCCTTGTAAAAATTAGTAAGAGGGGTTAGAAAATAAATACATTTGCTGAAGAACCGGGAGATGAGAAACATCTGACTTTTAATGGAAACAAGTTCAAAGAAAAAAAAGCCTTCATCAAGAAATAAATATTTTGAACATATTTATTTATTTATTTATTTATGTGTGTGTATAAATATCTATTTATACATACATATTAGGACTACCTAAGACAGACATCAGTCACTTACAGTTAGTGCAGAATGCAGCAGCAAGAATCTTAACTAGAAAAAGTAAATCTGTGTACGTGTCACCAGTTTTAGCGTCATTATATTGGTTACTCGTGTCATTTACAATTGACTTTAAAATACTACAACAGATAGTCCCCTGCTTATGAACTTTGAGGTGTGAACTTTCATATATATGAACAAAGTTGTCCTTAAGATCAAAATTATCACTTAAGGAACATTTGCATGTCCGCCAAGTGGTGGCAGTAGGGGTGGGAAGATCTTATTTTTGTTATTATAATCTTTATTTCATGTACAATACTTGTAAGCTGCTCAAAACACATTAAAAACTACTGAAAAAAAAACTGTTTACAGGTCCAAATCAAGAGGTGTCTGAAACTAAAACACTTATCAACAGATGCCAATACGTGCTGGACTTGTGAACAAAATGGAGTTACAAACAGACTGCTGGAATGGAACCTGTTTGTAAGATCAAGATCGACTGTAATGGTTTACACAGCCATAAATAATCTCACCCAGTCCTACATTTTAGAATATCTGTCCCCTTACACTCCCAGTCATAACCTCAGATCTTCAAATGAAGGTCTACTTACAATTTCAAAAGCCAATCTGAAAAGAATTGGTGAGGTGGCCTTTTGCTGTTACACACCTAAAATTTAGAATACTTTAAAATAGAAATTCACCAGGCTAATACTGTACAACAATTTAAAAAAAAAAGGCTTTATCAAAGCTACATTTTAGTTGTATCCCTGTTAGTCTATATGGGCACTGCATTTTCATGTTCCTCTGTGATGTGCAGTTCCATACTAATCGGTACTATTCTCTGCTGTATTTTCCATTTCTTCTGTGGTGACGATGTGCTCCACCACCACACTGCCTCATGTTTATGGATTGAATGGCAGGTGTCCCATATGTCCACATGGCCATCATCATCATCAAATTCTTCATGTGAAGCATGTAAACCATGAGGACTAATTGAGGCAGAATGTCCTGTGGGGTCCGGGCCGTACTGTGGTAGTTTTGCCTTAGATCCCCTGCAGATTAAGTTTTATCAGCCTAACTGGAACTGTTGCTCTTTTTCTGTCCTGCTAGCCATTCAATGTTACCTTTTTCATTGCTACATACTGTATAGTATTATTGCCTGATCTTGTTTTATATTCCTCTTTATTTCATTTTGTAAAGCAGTTTGAGCTACATGGTTTATAAGAAAATGTGCAATACAAATAAATGTTGCTGTTCTATCCAAAAGGTTGTTCCTTCTTGAAAACTGTTTACCACATTCACAAAACACACATGGCTTCTCTCCTTTGTGAATTTTAGTGTGGAACAAGAGAGTATTTCTGTGTAGGAATTGTTTACCACATTCAGAACAACATCATTACTTCTCTCAGGTTTAATTTTTCCAAATTTTCTTGGTGTGTTTACTATCAAAGCAGGATTGAACTTCACTCTTTAGTCAGGACAGTCTCATTGTAATAATTTCTCATTCTCTTAAGTTTGCCACAAGGACTCAATGTACAACCTGCATTGTTCCTACTAAGGCTTCTTTTTGCAGATCATAAGGAGTTACTGTAATTTGTGAAGATGGGCCTGAAAGTTTTTCTTCATCAGTCATCTTGATCCTAGAACAACAGGCACTATTTTTTGTCCCATATTTCATTTGGCACATCTCAGACCGCATTTCTTGGTATTTTGTTACTTTTTAGCCTCTCCATTCGCAGGACTGAGAAGCCACTAGAAACTAATAATTCTATGATCCAGGCTTTCTTTGATTATTACATCTGGTTTTTCAGTCAGTCAGTATTGCTGTGCTATAAGTGACCTTCACCTCCTCATTTTCCATTGTGTGGGCGGAGTTGTGGTCCCAGTGTCTTTCTGGTACTGGTAAGTTGTACTTCTTGTAGAGTTTCCAGCAAATGAGCTTGGCCACGTTGTTGTGTTGTGCAGTGTATAATTCTTCAGCAATCAGTATCTCGAACTCAGCAACAAAATGTGTGACTGTTCACAGTTTTCTTTGGTAGAAGCAACAACTATGGATTATTTTTTGCAATATTTTTTTATTTATGATGTGAACCACCTTACATCCAAGCCACTGTTTTGTGCAACTATGATTAGGTGTTCACCTTTTAGTCTTAGAACTTACCCATGCATTGTTTATGAGGGGCAAACTGTGTTCACAGGAGGATGTTGGGGGGGAGGAAGGGGAAGTGTATTTACCACTTTACTTGTAGTTTCCCCAATTTGTTCTTTTTTGTTTCAATCAAACTTTTTAAATTCTTTTTTCTGCTGCTTAGCATATTGTACAGTGTTCATCTGTGGACAAGGTAGGGGAGTTTCCATAATTTTTTTCTGTCATATGCATTCTTTGGTATCTCTGAAACCAGCCTCTTTGTAAAACCTTTCTGCAACACAGCTTCTACGCTGTGTGTTTTAATGTGTCTCTGTAGATAACTACAGAGAGAGAATCGTTTACCACATTCAAAGCAGCAATATGGCTCCGCTCTCGAGTGAATTTTAATGTGTATCAGAAAATTATTATGGTGCGAGAATTGTTTCCCACATTCGGAACAGCAATATGGCTTCTCCCTAGGGTGAATTCGTTAGTGGCTCTGAAGATCAGTTCATGGTGAAAACGTGTAACTCCTGAGACCCGGCCGGGATGCCCCTTCGATGTTTGTTTTGGGGATCAATCATGGACTGCTCAATACCTGCTCCAGGACGCTTGGTGGCAGCCTCCATGGCTGAGGATGGTACCTGAATTCCCCACAACCCTGTTGGGATCTGGGGTGGCCGCCAGAGGGTGCTGCATGGATCCCTGAGCCGGCCTGGACAACTCTACAGCTCTGCCCAGCAGTGCAATCAGAAGCAGGTGATCAAGCACCTGGAGCACGCAGGTGGGCTATAAAAAGGGCCGGCAACCACCACTCAGGCCAGAATCGGGAGGAAAGAGGTTGCCAGGGAGGAGTGGTGGTTTGAGAAGGGAGCGTTGTGTTTGGTTCTGGAGTGCTTTTGGGACTGTGTATTGCCTGTGGGGTTCACAGGGAAGACGTGCCCCACAGGTGAAGAAAATGAGTCTTGGTGTTTTATACACGTGCCTCAGTGTGAGTCTGTGCCGGGTCAGGCGCTTACATAGTGCTACTTTCACACTCTAAAGATAACTACTGAGAAAGAATTGTTTACCACAGTCGAAGCAGCAATACGGCTTCTCTCCTAAGTGAATTCCTTGGTGGCTCTGAAGACTGCTTCTCTGTGAAAACTGTTTGCCACATTCAGAACAGGAATACGTTTTTCTCCTGTGTGAGTTTTAATGTCCGTCTGAAGATTACCATGGCAAGAGAATTGTTATCCACATTCAGGGCAGCAAAAAAGCTTCTCTCTTTTCTGAATCCCTTGGTGGCTGTGAAGATTGCGCCTCTGTGGAAACTTTTTGTCACATTCAGAACAGCAATATGACTTCTCCCCGTGCAAATTTTTTTTTGTGGCACTGAAGCTCATTTTTCCATAAAAATATTTCAGAACAGCACTATGGCTTCTCTCCTGAGTGAATTCGTTGGTGGTGCTGAAGACCCTTTCTCTGTGAAAACATTTTGCCACATTCAGAACAGCAATATGGCTTCTCTCCTGTGTGAATTCTTTGGTGGCTCTGAAGATAGTATTTCCGTAAAAACGTTTTGCCACATTCAAAACAGCAATACGGCTTCTCTCCTGTGTGAATTCTTTGGTGGGTCTGAAGATACCGTTTGTGTGAAAACATTTTGCCACATTCATAACAGCAATACGGCTTCTCTCCTGAATGAATTCTTTGGTGACGCTGAAGATACTGTTTGTGTGAAAACATTTTGCCACATTCAGAACAGTCATATGGCTTCTCCCCTGTGTGAATTCTTTGGTGGCTCTGAAGCTTGTTTTTCTGTAAAAACGTTTTACCACATTCAGAACAGCAATATGGATTCTCCCCTGTGTGAATTCTTTGGTGGTGTAGAAGATGGCTTCTTTGTGAAAACTGTTTGCCACATTCAGAACAGCAGTGAAGTTTGATTCCTGTATAAAGTTAAAAAAAAAAAAAAAAAAAAAAAAAAAAAAACTTAGTTTTTAATCTACTGCTTTAATACTGACATTATCTTACAACATTAAATAGATGTTGGTTTAATTTAACAATTTTTCATAAGCATTAGCAAACTTAAGTAGCACATGAATTGACACTTGAAAATGAAAACAAAATTAACAACTGTTAAATACATGAGCGTAATGTAAAATGTTTAAACAGTAAAATAAATAGTCACAATCAGTAAAATAATTGATTTTTTTAATACATTACAGATTGCCATCATCATGTTGTCATCATATTCTTAAAATATTATATAAAATTATACAATTACTGGAGGCAGAAGGTATGATAATCTTCACCTTTCATTATACTGGAGAGTGTCACGTCAAACATGTGAAATGCACTTTTATTAAACAGAATGTGTCTTAATATTTGTAAACGATTAGTCCAAAGCCACCTGACTCCATAATGTGTGTTTTTTTTTTTTTGTTATTTGATTTTAAGAGGCAGAGGATAGCAAAGGAAAAAGCTTTAAATATACAATGAGAACAGAGTAAAACATAAATGTATAAAACACACAGGTCACTGAAAAATCCCAGAAACCCACATGACTCCCGAACTGAAACAGCAAACTGGACACTTGTGGCTGAAATGCAAAATATACTTCTGTCTTCGTACCAACTGCGTCAGGGGCATTTTTTGTTATTGCAAATACATTTAATTTCTTTAGTTAAAAAAGGGACCTCCAGAAAAGCAGAATCATTTTGTGAGAGTTTTGGTAAATTAAAAAAATTAAAAAGCACATCAATCACTCCGAAAATGGGGGTTATATAATAAATAAATAAATAAATGAATGAATAAACCTCATTAATTTCCAAGCAGTAATTAGTGATATTATCTATATATATATATATATATATATATATATATATATATATATATATATATATATATATATATCTGTATTATCACTGTAATTTTTCTACTCTTAGGACATGGAGGCTAACAAATCTCATCTGTGCAGTCTAAGAGCTCACAGCTTGCTCAGTTTAGCACCAGAGAGATAGCAACGAGTGCACATGAAATGAATTCTCAACTCCGCACAAGATGGTCATTTACCTTCTCTCTGATTAGAGTCATTTTGAGCTTCTCTACTGGATCAGAAACACACGGGTGTATTTTCAAGATTATTCAGATGCTTCTCAAGATTGTCAATATTACTGTATGCGGACTGATTTTTCTTCAGCCAGTCTCCATAAACACATAAAACCTGCCTTCTGAAACACCTCCAGAACCACAAACCTTCAGAGACACAGCATAGTGAACTCGGCCCAAACCTCCATGTTTTTTTACAAGGGGCAGAGGAGGACACAGCCACATAGTACCACCTTGAGGCAGCTGGATGAATGTCTTTAAACAAAAGAAATGATTCTTGATAACAGGCTGTATCAGCCTAGCTCAAAGATAATAAATCAGCAACACTTGAATGATTGCAAGTATAAGAGAGCAACCTTAAACTCCAAGAAAAGACACAGAGATTAGACAGGAGAGAGGAAAACAAAGAACAGCAATAAAGGAGAACTGCAAATTAAATACATTACAAGGTGCCAAATGAGTTCACTCCGTAGCCCCACCAATAATCATGTATAATGTAGACAGTAACTCCAGAATCCCACCCCTAAACTGTATATGCAAAAAACTAAAATGGGGGTCTCTGAAATAAACAAAGGTAAAAATCACCAGGTTCTGCTTATGAGTGGGCAAACATGGAGAGAGCTCAGTAAACAATCCCATCCTGACCCCAACATTCACAATACAAGAGTCAATGAAGTGAAAATATGAAAAAGCACATCTGAAGATAAATATGACATGCAAGCAAATATTAAACCATTGTGGGTTGAGAATATGTGGCGTATGCAAGGCTCATGTCCTGACCCCTCACAGCCTCCAGTGAGTATCTAATCACACGTACACATAAAATTCACATATGAAAAAAAGTAGTAGTAATTATGAATCAACATCCAGGAAAATGTCCAAGCAGTACTGCAACAACACACATAAAACAATCAAAGCAGCCAATCACCAGTGACATTAAGGAGTCAAGGACATAGAGTGCCTGCGGTGGGTTGGCACCCTGCCCGGGATTGGTTCCTGCCTTGTGCCCTGTGTTGGCTGGGATTGGCTCCAGCAGACCCCCGTGACCCTGTGTTCGGATTCAACGGGTTGGAAAATGGATGGATGGATGGACATCGAGTGCCTGTTGAGGGTTGGTGAACAGCCGCTGCCTCCTGGGAAGGACATTTGAGGATTGGCCAGAAAGCCCAATCTGTGGAGCTTTTGTGATCACCAGAGACGTGGCCTTGTGTGGTGTGGACTGAGTAATTGGCAGTAAACGTAGATCTTCCATCCTTCAGAAGTTACATTTGAATGGATGAGTTCCTCTTTCAGAATAGTAACTCAGTCAGAATAGCGAAGCAGCTCGATGATGACTGGATGTAGATGTGCACTGTCTCATTCCCTGGTTTATATTCTATGTGCCCGCACAATTTCACGCCTCAAATTTAAGATGGTCAGAAACCAAAAAGCTGAACATATTCCCACTCTGAACATCATCTGGAACTCCAATAATTCTAATTGTAGCCACAGGAGTGTAAGGCGAGTTCAAGCACGGGTAAAATGCATACCGAAAGAAATCTCAGTCCAAAAGTTTGTTTTAAAAATATTTAGTGAAAGTGAAAAGCAAATAATCCACATAAGAATAAAGAAAAAAGTAGTTACACACGTAGAATAAAAGGCAAACAAGAAAAAAATGTATCTTCTCAAAACTTAACTTTTCTTGTAAAACTTTAGTTGTTTCTATACTTAAAGATTCTTAGCTACTTCTGTATGCTTTAAACGTACGGTGCAGCACTTTCAGTTAAGTGCTTTGTCTTACATGTTACTTGGCACACAAAACACGCACACAAGGCACGCAAGACACGAAAGGCCCGGTATAAAACCATGTGCCCTCAACACCTTACACATGGCAAGGCTGATCACTAACTGAGAATAATGTTTAGTCAGAGCAGTTAGAAATAGCTGGAATATACCAATTCAATTCAACTGATGGGGGTTACAGGAACCTCCCATAGATTATGCACTTATCATTTAGTAAAACATTTATGTATCTTATGTAACTAGGAAATGGCTCTTACACATCCGGCCACTAATTGTTTATGCTAGGGCAGAAATCAATTACTTAAGGCTCTTACTGAGTAATGTTAAACTACTTTAATGAACTTAAACCGAACTTATAAAACTTAAAAATTCTACTGTAAGAGCAAAACTTAATCTTTTCATTTCATTAATCATTTGCTGGTTCCTGGAACAGGCACAGTTTGTTCACAGGTCTGTCCAGTGTGCTGGTTTTGGTCGGCATACAAACTCTTCTTACTGCTCCTTTCATATCTGGCAGTGTCTTGATGACTCGCCCCATTACCCAGGAACTTTGGGGTACTGATTGATCTACAGGGAGAACATCGTCACAAGGTTCTAAGTTTCTTTTTGGTGTGAGTCATTTTTGATGTTCTTGAAATATTGGTAAATACTCTTTAGTCCATCTTTTCCTAAACAAACCAGAGAGGTATTGTCCTCGTTTGCAACGGCTTTGGACATAAAGGTCATTTTCTGAGAAAATTCCTTGGGGAAGGCTGGGTTTTGTCTTGAGTAGTAACATGTGATTTGGTGTCAGTGACTCCAGGTCATTCGGATCATCTGATACCTTTGTGAGGGGTCTTTTGTTTAGGATGTATTCTGCTTCGCACATCATTGTGTGGAGATGTTCATCATCTAGACTTTGTTGTTTAAGTACTGAATTCAGGACCTTTCTTATGCTTCTAATTTGTCTTTCCCACACTCTGCCTTGGTGAGAGGTCATTGGTGGATTAAATTTCCATTTGATTTCATTCTTCATCATGTCATTGCAATTTTTTTTTTTGTTCAAGAGTTTCAGCTGCTTCTAGTAGCTCTCTTTCTGCTCTAATAAAATTTGTTCCATTAACTGAGCGCAAGATTTTAACTTGTCCTTTTCTACAAATAAATCAGCATAAGACTTGGATACAAGAACCAGTGTCTAAATTATATGCAATTTCTAAATGTACTGCTCTAGTTGTTAGGCAAGTACGTCTTCACTAGGCTTCGTCCTCTTTTTACCAGGAATGGACCAAAATAATTGACTCCAACACTGGTAAAGGGTGGTTGGTCTGGGAGTAGACGATCTTCTGGCAAATCGGCCATCTTTTGCTCACCTATTTGTGCATTGTATCTTCTGCATGTAATACACTTTGAAATAATCCTTCTAATAGCTGAATTGGCTTGTGGGACCCAATATTTCTGATGTAACTGAGCTAGCATATAGTTACGTCCACAATGTCCATGCTCTCAGTGAAAGTGTTGGATAATGACAGTAGCAATATGTGAATTCTTATGAATGATTGCAGGGTGTTTTGCCTCTTATCAGGGGGGCCGGTACCCCATACACTCGGAGTACCCCCCACAGGATTCCCCGAGGGACACGGTCGAATGCCTTTTCCAAGTCCACAAAACACATGTAGATTGGTTGGGCAAACTCCCATGCACCCTCTAGGACCCTGCTAAGGGTATAGAGCTGGTCCACTGTTCCGCGACCAGGACGAAAACCACTGTTCCTCCTGAATCCGAGGCTCGACTACCCGACGGACCCTCATCTCCAGGACCCCTGAATAGACTTTTCCAGGGAGGCTGAGGAGTGTGATCCCTCTGTAGTTGGAACACACCCTCCGGTCCCCTTTCTTAAAGAGGGGGACCACCACCCCAGTCTGCCAATCCAGAGGCACTGTCCCTGATGTCCATGCGATGTTGCAGAGACGTGTCAACCAAGACAGTCCTACAACATCCACAGCCTTGAGGAACTCCGGGCGTATCTCATCCACCCCCAGGGCCCTGCCACCAAGGAGTTTTTTGACCACCTCGGTGACCTCAGTCCCAGAGATGGGGGAGCCCACCTCTGAGTCCCCAGGCTCTGCTTCCTCATTGGAAGGCATGTTAGTGGGATTGAGGAGGTCTTCGAAGCACTCCCCCCAACGACCCACAACGTTCCGAGTCGAGGTCAGCAGCACACCATCCCCACCATATACAGTGTTGACACTGCTCTGCTTCCCCTTCCTGAGACGCTGGATGGTGGACCAGAATCTCCTCAAAGCCGTCCGAAAGTCGTTCTCCATGGCCTCCCCAAACTCCTCCCACGCCCGAGTTTTTGCCTCAGCAACCGCATTCCGCTTGGCCTACCGGTACCTATCAGCTGCCTCCAGAGTCCCACAGGACAAAAGGGTCCTGTAGGACTCCTTCTTAAGCTTGACGGCATCCTTCACCGCCGGTGTCCACCAACAGGTTCGGGGATTGCCTCCACGACAGGCATCGACCACCTTACGGCAACAGCTCCGGTCAGTAGAGGCACGGAACATGGCCCATTCGGACTCAATGTCCCCCACCTCCCTCGGGATGTGGTCGAAGTTCTGCCGGAGGTGGGAGTTGAAGCTACTTCTGACAGGGGGCTCTGCCAGACGTTCCCAGCAGACCCTCACAACACGTTTGGGCCTACCACGCCTGACCGGCATCCTCCCCCACCATCGAAGCCAACTCACCACCAGGTGGCTGTTCGGTCCCTGTACGATCGGTGCCAGAGCTTGGTCCGCATTGCAGGCAGTAAGTCTAACCCGTTTCCATTGAGAGTTGGACTCCGCCAGGGCTGCCCTTTGTCACCGATTCTGTTCATAACTTTTATGGACAGAATTTCTAGGCGCAGCCAGGGCGTTGAGGGGGTCCGGTTTGATGGGCTCAGGATTGGGTCACTGCTTTTTGCAGATGATGTTGTCCTGTTTGCTTCATTAGGCCGTGATCTTCAGCTCTCTCTGGATCAGTTCGCAGCCGAGTGTGAAGTGGCTGGGATAAGAATTAGCACCTCCAAATCCGAGACCATGGTCCTCAGCCGGAAAAGGGTGGAGTGCCCTCTCAGGGTTGGTAGCGAGATCCTGCCCCAAGTGGAGGAGTTCAAGTATCTCGGGGTCTTGTTCACGAGTGAGGGAAGAATGGAGCGGGAGATCGACAGGTGGATCGGTGCGGTGTCCGCAGTAATGCGGGCTCTGCATCGGTCTGTCGTGGTGAAAAAGGAGCTGAGCTGCAAGGCGAAGCTCTCAAAGTACCAGTCGATCTATGTTCCTACCCTCACCTATGGTCATGAGCTATGGGTAGTGACCGAAAGAACGAGATCGCGAATACAAGCGGCTGAAACGAGTTTCCTCCGCAGGGTGTCTGGGCTTTCCCTTAAAGATAAGGTGAGAAGCTCAGTCATCCAGGAGGGCCTCAGAGTAGAGCCGCTGCTCCTTCGCATCGAGAGGAGTCAGATGAGGTGGCTCGGGCATCTGATCAGGATGCCTCCTGGACGCCTCCCTGGTGAGGTGTTCCGGGCACGTCTAACCGGGAGGAGGCCCCGGGGAAGACCCAGGACACGCTGGAGGGACTATGTCTCTCGGCTGGCCTGGGAACGCCTTGGGATTCCCCCAGAAGAGCTAGAAGTGGCCGGGGAGAGGGAAGTCTGGGCATCTCTGCTCAAGCTGCTGCCCCCGTGACCCGACCTCGGATAAGCGGAAGACAATGGATGGATGGATGGATGTTTTGCCTCTTCTGGCATAGCAGATTTGCTGAGTCTTACTCCAACTCTCAATACTCCTTCTTGCAGGACTGGGTCTAGTTTGTTGATTTTACTACTTTTCTTTACTGATTTTTGTGCAAAGCTTTAACTCTTTTAGGGTGGATTTCGACTTTTGTTGACATGAGAGGTTGAGGGCACATGTTGACAAAAGTCGACATCCAGGAGTAGAGGGTGACAATAGCTGTTAATGGTGACAAAACTCACTGTTACGTCACAGACATTCCCTCTCTGCTTGGAGGAATGTTAGACTCATTGACTCGACATCTTATCCTTGCGTGTGCGTGAGTTACAAAATGTACACAAAGGCAAGATGGCATCGACAATCTCATGTGGCAGCGAAGCGAGTGCAGAAAACAAAATACTCCACAGACAATGTTTTGCGCATTACCGCTGATCGAGCAAGAGAGTGAGGAACTGGCATCAGCTGATCGGACACTATCCAATGCCACCCCAGCTGATCGGCGGCCAGCTGAGTGCATTTGCGCAGCTGATGTACCTACAACAAGGTTCATGTGGCAGGAAAACCCAGACATTGATCCATGGGAGCCAAACTGGCGATCGAACTTCACAAAACAGCATGGTTTGCTGTTGGACACGACAGATTACCAGCCGCTGGACTACTTCAGGCTGCTCTCTCCTGATGTTGCTTTTCAGCTACTGTCAGACGAGACAAACAGGTATGCAGAGCAATTTTTTTAATCATAGTATGTGACATCATATACAGTAGTATGCAGGCTCAAACAACATGCAAGACAGTAACATTTGTCAAAAATAAATATTTTTGTTGATTTGATGTATTAAACCATTGCTTTGTGTTCTTTTTTTTAAAAAAAAAGTTAGTTTTTAAAAAAATATTCAGCCCTGGGAGAAAAGAAACAAAAAAAATAGACCTAAAAGAGGTGACCTCTTCTGGATAAGCTTATAATTGACGGAGGTGAATAAGTCCATTCTCTGCCTTAATCAAGTCTTTCAGAGACAGTGGCTTCAGCCTCATTGTTGATTTGCATTCCTTGATATGTTCTTTGTTTAGTGTTTTTTTGTCTTTCTGGGCCGTGTCCATATTGACTGACTGTATATTGGATTGCCTTTCTCTCTTCTTTCAGACGCAGTAGCACTTCATTGAACCTAAGGAACCACGTTACTGCTTTCTTTAAATTGAACCATTCTGAGTAGTACCCCACAAGTCTTTAAACTGATTCAGTTTTTTTAAAATAGTAAGAATAAGAGCAGCTCACTTCTCAAAATGGAGTCGTCCGGAGTCAAACTCATGACATTTTGATTACCAGTCAGTAGTTACGCCACCAAAGCAGTCAAATTACGTCCGTATCAATGTCGCACCCTAACGCGGGTTCTTTTTTCTGCAGTTATATTCTTGAATAAAAGTGCACTTGTTGTGTTATACTTGTACCTTTTGTGAAAGTGTTTATTTGATATTTGGACTTCAAGGTTCACACATTATACGCTTCATGTCTACCTTTTGTCAATTATTACTAAAACATGAAAAATATTTCTGTTTTAATGATGTGTTTACATAGATCGTTGTAGACAAGGAACACACATGAAATGCATGTATTTCAAATAACGATATAGTATTTACTCTATACAACTCTAAGCGACTGACACACAGGTAAACAGATTTGAGCTGAGAAAACTTTGTGTGGCGGTGGGGGGGGGATGTGATAGTAGACTGCATGTTGCTTATCAACACATTTACAAGACAAAAGACTTTAACGGAGAGGTGCAAAGGGATTTAAGGTGGAACAGATTTACGAGATTTTTCATAGACTTTGATAATTCTAGTGTTAAAAAGCACAAGACAGCACTTTCAAGCCCATAACCCTAACCCTAAAATGTACACCCATTTTTATTTTTCACTTACTTGTTTCAGATGATGTCTTAGGTGGTGACTGACCTCCCCAAGTTCTAGGAGATGAAATTTCTTCAATCGTCTTTGTGTCCGACTGTAATGATTCATATTTTACATTGATAGAAGACTCCTCTTTACTCATTGACCCCAGTTCATGGTCCCCTTCCTTAATGCTCAGACTTCCCTGTTTAGGATGGACACTCTCCCACTCACAGTCCTCCTCCTCAAAATTTACAGTCCTCTCCTCCATGCTATTCATGTTGGCCTCGCAAGTCTTCTCTTTCACATCCATTTATACATTACAGTAAATGGCAGATTTTTCTCTGTGGAGAAAAAAAACAGGATTCAATTCAAACTGCATCATCAAGATCTGAACACATTTGATTTTTATAACATCCTCTTAGTTAAAGCTGATGTCAAGACAGGCTAGAAAAAGAAGGAGGCCATCTTTCCCAGTTGTGTGTCAACAGTATTCACTACTTTGATTGAACATTCAGTACTGTTGGTTCTCAGAATTCTGTTATCAGTTAATCAGGAAGGGTGGAATGGGTGAAGAAGAGTGTCAAGATTAATTTGTGACAGACGGGTATCAGCAAGAGTGAAAAGAAAGGTCTACAGGATGGTACTGAGACCAGCTAAATGGACTAGAAACTGTGGCACTGACCAGAAAGCAGGAGACAGAGCTGGAGGTGCCAGAGTTAAAGATGGTATGATTTGCATTGGGTGTGATGAGGATGGACAGGATTAGAAATGAGTACTTTAGTGGGTCAGCTCAAGTTGGACGTTTGGGAGACAAAGTCAGAGAGGCGAGATTGTGTTGGTATGGACATGTGCAGAGGAGAGATGCAGGGTACATTGGGAAAACGATGCTAAGGATAGAGCTGCCAGGAAAGAGAAAAGGGGAAGGCCTAAGAGAAGGTTTATGGATGTGAAGAGAGACAGAATATGAAGATGATGGGTATAACAGAGCAGGATGCAGAGCACAGGAAGATATGGAAATAAAATGATCCGCTGTGGCAACCACTATCAGGAGCAGCCGAAAAGAAGTAGCAGCCTTCATTAAATCTGGGCTCTGCCCACACAGAAGTCTGAACTGAGCATTTTTATGTTGTCTGTATATACTGTATAATATATATATATATACAGTGGTGCCTCGCATAAAGAACGCCTCGCACAGCGAACGCTGCACACAACGAACTTCATTTCATGATTCATACAACGAACTTCGTTTCACACAACGAAGTCGCCCGAGCTTCCACGACCGCTTTGCCCGAGCTTCCACGACTGCTTCGCCCGAGCTTCCACGATCGCTGCCGATGTATTGCATCCTTCCGATAAGGCACTGCAAGCAGTTGTTAGTCACTGCGCTTAACTTAAGCACGTATCGCGGCAATCTTTCTTCATTACGAATTAAATCACGCATGTATCACGGCAGTCGTCCTTTTAAGTTAAACTCAATATTTTTTTTATATCATGGCTTCTAAAAAAAGCAGGAAGGTGATTTCTGTTGAAATGAAACAGGAAATAATTAGAAGGAGTGAATGTGGGGTAAAACAGTGTGACCTCGTCAAAGAGTTTGGCCTCAGCAAGACCACCATTTCCACCATTTTGACAAATAAGGATGCAATCAAATCAGCCAAAGTAGCCAAAGGAGTATCAAAACTATTTCATGAAAAACATAGGTCTTCAATCCACGAGGAAATGGAGAGGCTATTAGCGATTTGGATTAAGGACAGGCAGGTGAAAGGTGACGTAACAACCCAAGATATTATCTGTCACAAAGCCAAGAGAATTGATGACGATCTAAAGAAAAACGTCCCTGGAAGTAGCAGCAATCAAGATAATGAAGAAGAATTCAAAGCCAGCAGGGGGTGGTTTTTTAGATTTAAGAAAAGGTGTGGAATCCACAGCGTTACTATGCATGGTGAGGCTGGCAGTGCTGACAAGAAAGAAGCAGAAAAGTTCTCTATTAACTTTCAAAAATGTATTAAGGATGAAGGATACTGCCCACAACAAGTGTTCAATGCCGATGAAACGGGTCTTTTCTGGAAAAAGAATGCCGAGCAGAACCTTCATTACAAAAGAGGAGAAGAAATTGCCAGGACACAAAGCCATGAGGACAGACTTACCCTTATGTTTTCGTCTAATGCCAGCGGAGACCTCAAGATCAAACCTCTATTGGTTTATCACTCTGAAAATCCCAGAATTTTCAAGAAAAATAACGTTAGTAAGTCCAAACTGCCCGTCCATTGGAAGTCCAATCAAAAAGCCTGGGTGACCCTAGTTATCTTCAACGAATGGATTCTGGAAACCTTTGCTCCTGCCGTGAAGAAATTCTTGCTGGAAAAAGAACTGCCGCTCAAAGCCCTTCTGATACTTTGACAATGCCCCTTCTCACTCAAAAGACCTAGAGGAAATATTGCAGGAAAAATTATCCTTTTATCAAGGTGCAGTAATTGCCACCAAACACCACATCCAATCTTCAGCCAATGGATCAGCAAGTTATTGCGAACTTTAAAAAACTCTACACTAGAGCCCTCTTTAATAAGGTGTTGAAGAATGCGAGTTTGGTGGAGACAATATGACTGTCCGAAAGTTTTGGAAGGAGAAATTTGATGTCCTTATGGCAATACGACTTATACAGAAGGCCTGGGAAGAAGTGTCACAAAGGACCCTCATTTCTGCTTGGAAGATGCTTGTGCCTTCGTGGACCCAGGAAGAAGCAGTAGTTGATGACACAGACGTGGTGAAGGACATCATCACAGTGGCCCAAAGGTTGGAATTAGAGGTAGAGGAAGAGGATGTAGAGGAGCTTATTGAGGAACACGAAGAAGAGCTGACAACTGAAGAGCTCCAAGCACTTCTGGTCCAGCAACAGGACAATGCTCAAAGGGAAGCGTCATCTGATAACGAGGAGCAACAATCAAACAATCAACCAATCCCAACTGCTGACATCAAGAACATCCTGGTCAAATGGAAAGCAGTTCAGGAGTTTACCAATGCCCACTATCCGGATTAAGCTGAAGCAAACAGGATCAACGATCTTTACTCCGATACTCTTGTCCGTTATTTCCGGCAGATGTTGAAGAAAAGAGAAAAACAAACGACTTTGGACAGGTTTTTCATGAAACCATCGGCCAAAAAGCAGAAAATGGATGAAGATGTGCAAGATTCGGTAGACTCTACTTAGTCTGTCTTAAAATTAAAAAAATGTGTGTTTTTTTTAAAAAAAAGATTATGTTTTTAGATGTATCTAAATAAAAATAATAACAAAAAATGTATCTTTTTTTTATGTCATCTTAGCATATTTTATGCTACAGAACGAATTATTTTTTTTAACATGTATTGTTATGGGAAAACGCGTTTCACATAACGAACTTTTCGCATAACAAACTTGCTCCTGGAACGAATTAAGTTCGTTGTGTGAGGCACCACTGTATATATATATATATATATATATATATATATATATACACACACACATACATACACACAGTCGGCCCTCGTTTATCGCGGTTAATCAGTTCCAGACTCTACTGCGATTAATGAATTTCTGCGAAGTACAATTCTTTATTTATAAATCGAATACAGTGATCCCTCCTCGATCGCGGGGGTTGCGTTCCAGAACCCCCCGCGAAAGGTGAAAATCCACAAAGTAAAAACCATACGTTTATATTGTTATTTTTATATTGTCACACTTGGGTCACAGATTTGCACAGAAACACAGGAGGTTGTAGAGACAGGGACTTTAAAACACTGCAAACAAACATTTGTCTCTTTTTCAAAAGGTTAAACTGTGCTCCATGACAAGACAGAGATGACAGTTCCGTCTCACAATTAAAAGAATGCAAACTTATCTTCCTCTTCAAAGGAGTGCGCCATCAGGAGCAGAGAATGTCAGAGAGAGAGAGAGGAAAAAAGCAAACAATCAAAAATCAACAGGGCTGTTCGGGCTTTTAAGTATGGGAAGCACCGCCCGACAAAGCAGCCGCAATAAAGGGAGCAATGTGAAGGTTGTCTTTCAGCATTTTTTAGAGGAGCATCCATATCCTCTAGGCCAGTGTGCGAACAGCCCCTCTGTCAGGAGCAGAGAATGTCAGAGAGAGTGAGAGAGAGAGAGACAGAGAGAGAAAAGCAAACAATCAAACATCAATACGTGCTGTTCGGGCTTTTAAGTATGCGAAGCACCAGATCGGGAAGCATATCGTATATCATTGAGGAGTTTAATTTAATACATAATACGTGCTCTGATTGGGTAACTTCTCAGCCATCCACCGATAGCGTCCCTTGTATGAAATCAACTGGGCAAAACCAACTGAGGAAGCATGTACCATAAATTAAAAGACCCATTGTCCGCAGAAATCCACGAACCAGCGAAAAATCTGTGATATATATTTAGATATGCTTACACATAAAATCCGCGATGGAATGAAGCCACGAAAATCGAAGCACGATATAGCGAGGGATCACTGTATATACAGTTAGGTCCATAAATATTTGGGACAGAGACAACTTTTTTCTAATTTTGGTCCTGTACATTACCACAATGAATTTGAAATGAAACAACTCAGATGCAGTTGAAGTGCAGACTTTCAGCTTTAATTCAGTGGGGGTGAACAAAACGATAAAAATGTGAGGCAACTGAAGCATCTTTTTTAACACAATCCCTTCATTTCAAGGGGCTCAAAAGTAATTGGGACAATTGACTCAAAGGCTATTTCATGGGCAGGTGTGGGCAAGTCCGTCGTTATGTCATTATCAATTAAGCAGATAAAAGGCCTGGAGTTGATTTGAGGTGTGATGCTTGCATGTGGAAGATTTTGCTGTGAACACACAACATGCGGTCAAAGGAGCTCTCCATGTAGGTGAATGAAGCCATCCTTAAGCTGCGAAAACAGAAAAACCCATCTGAGAAATTGCTACAATATTACGAGTGGCAAAAATCTACAGTTTGGTACATCCTGAGAATGAAAGCAAGCACTGGTGAACTCAGCAACACAAAAAGACCTGGACGTCCACTGAAGATAACAGTGGTGGATGATCACAGAATCATCTCCATGGTGAAGAGAAACCCCTTCACAACAGCCAACCAAGTGAACAACACTGTCCAGGGGGGTAGGCGTATCGATATCCAAGTCTACCATAAAGAAAGACTGCATGAAAGTAAATACAGAGGGTGCACTGCAAGGTGCAAGCCACTCATAAGCCTCAAGAATAGAAAGGATAGATTGGACTTTGCTAAAGAACATCTAAAAAAGCCAGCACAGTTCTGGGAAAAACATTCTTTGGACAGATGAAACCAAGATCAACCTCTACCAGAATGATGGCAAGAAAAAGTATGGAGAAGGCGTGGAACAGCTCATTGTCTAAAGCATACCACATCATCTGTAAAACACGGTGGAGGCAGTGTGATGGCTTGGGCGTACATGGCTGCCAGTGGCACTGGGACACTAGTGTTTATTGATGATGTGACACAGGACAGAAGCAGCAGAATGAATTCTGAGGTGTTCAGAGACATACTGTCTGCTCAAATCCAGCTAAATACAGCAGTCAAATTGATTCATGATACAGATGAACAATGACCCAAAACATACAGTCAAAGCAACCCAGGAGTTTATTAAAGCAAAGAAGTGGAAAATTCTTGAATGGCCAAGTCAGTCACCTGATCTTAACCAAACTGAGCAGGCATTTCACTTGTTGAAGACTAAACTTCGGACAGAAAGGCCCACAAATAAACAGCAACTGAAAGCCGCTGCAGTAAAGGCCTGGCAGAGCATTAAAAAGGAGGAAACCCAGCATCTGGTGATGTCCAGGAGTTCATGAGCTGTCATTGCCAGCAAAGGGTTTTCAACCAAGTATTAGAAATGAACATTTTATTTCCAGTTATTTAATTTGTCCAATTGCTTTTGAGCCCCTGAAATGAAGGGATTGTGTTAAAAAAATGCTTTAGTTGCCTCACATTTTTATGCAACCGTTTTGTTCACCCCACTGAATTAAAGCTGAAAGTCTGCACTTCAACTGCATATGAGTTCTTTCATTTAAAATTCATTGTGGTAATGTACAGAACCAAAATTAGAAAAAAGTTGTCGGAAGTGCTGGGGGGGGGAAGAGGAGCAGGGACACTCGGAGTGCTCCGGGGATGCAGCCGGCACTTCTGCCACACTGGGGCGTGTCGGTGGAAGATTGCCGGGACACACCTGGAGCACATCCGGGTGATCACAAAAGGGGCCGCCTCCCTTCATACAGGGGCTGGAGTTGGGAGAGAGAAAGACGAGGTATGGGAGGAGGCAAAGAGGCAGCCTGAAGAAGAGAAGGCATAATGTGTGGTGTTGGCCAGGACTATTGGAGACTTGTGAGCACTTATCTGTTAATATGCAACCTGTAAATAAACGTGTGTGGAGTGATTTGAACGTGTCTGCCTGTCTGTGTCCGGGTCATGCTCCACAATATATATACATATATACACATACATCTATACATACATACATCTATACATACATACATACATACATACATCTATACACACACATCTATACATACATACATATACATACATACACACATTATACATATAATGGCCAAAAGAAAGCGGGGCGTCGCTTGGACTTATTTTACTACACTGAGAAATAATGAAGCAAAATGGGATACGTGTCAGAAGGCCGTACATTATTAAGGCAACACCACAAACCTTGTAAAACACATTTCTGAACTCAAGAAAATCAGAAGATAGCACAGACACTCAGGCTAAAGAGCCTGGCACAGGTGCCAAAGGGCCGTAGTCGACTCAAAGAAGCTTCAAGAAAGGCTGGCAGTACCCAGCGAACGTTGGTACTGTAAACTGATGTAGGGGTCTTGTAACTGTTAGAATAGACAGAAAAAAATGTCTGCTTTTAAGGAGGAGTAAATTACATTATAGCTTGATGAATTGACATACTTATAATACATTTTCAAACTTTCCAAATTTATCATGTCCATTTTGCGTAAAAAAAAAAGTATTACTCAAAATTAACGTTATTACATTCAGGCTGTGCTAAAAGCTTCAATCCCAAGTGTTACCTGGTAAACAGTACAGGCGCAGCTTCTCCTCTCACCTGTAGGTGTGCCCAGTAATAATGGCATCTCTAGTTTTTCACATCCCAAGTGTTGCCCGCTCTTGCCAGTGATACGAGCAGTGATGTTGGGGAGCCTCTCATCAGCAGTGATGACGAAGTGAATCTGTCTTCAGGCAATACAAATGAAATGAACAGTGAAACCGAAAGAGATTCTGATGAATTATTGCTTGGTATTTGCATTACTATATGTTTTACACTTCACACTGTGTACTTCTAGAATTTTGCAAGTTTTGCAGTAAAAAAAAATAATGTAATTTGTTGAGCCAAAAAATGTATGCTTTTTACAGAAAACATCCAACACTAACGCTTGTTATTCTTCCAGAGATCATTTGGAGGAACTGAACACGTTTAATAATTTCTGTTAATAAAAAAGTAAACAAGTCTGATCTTTGGCACTATATGTAATAGTCTACTAATGCAAAGTGTTTAAAATGTGACTTTTTGACGTCCACACTCACTGTAAGTTTTTATAGAAGATTAACCCATTCCTGCAGATGACATCTGGCTGTATCAGTATCGGTATCAGCATCGCAATGCTGGCCTCAGTATCACTTGGTATCGGATCAAAAAGAAATCTACAGCATCAGCCATCACTAGTTTTCAGGTGTAAATACTGAAGAGCAGGTTTTCAATTTCAATAATGAATGTTGGCTACCAGTTGTCAAGAGTCGTGAAAACGTATTTACAGACAAAGAGATAATGAACAGTGTGGGACAGGCCAATGTACGGAGTGACAATCAACCCGTCTTTATTTTGGAAGGCTTTGTCAACAGCAGTGTAGGACACACTGACATTACCATTTTTAACAAGGCTAGAACACAAGTCCTGTTTTAAAATGCTGCTGCCAGACACTCGTATTGCCAGCTAAAAACACTCAGTTTCCATGGCCGGGCCCCTCGCCTGAATGCAGCCTTCATGCCTTACCTGATAAGACAATCAATACCAGACCATATTAAAATGCAGGGACGTCTCTCAGAGGCACAAGCTGGACACTCAAGATCAAACAAAGGATCATAAATCAAGGAGGAGTAACACTGATGGACAGCACTTTGCACAAGTAGACAGTCAAGAGGATGGACTTTTATGCAAACTCAAGAAACCAATCTCAAGACCTCTATTCCTTCATTTAAAAACCCTTATAAGACACAGATCATCTCATCAAGCTTACAACTCTCAGCCTGACCATAACTTTGGCTGTCCATAGCTTACAGTGATTGGCTGTAACAGAGGTTGGAGCATTCGCTTTACTCCAAGGGGCAACTGTGCTCAATTGGAAAGGTGGAAGACTTGTCTGCACTGGAGTTGGATGAGGGTAACATGAGCCTAAACCTTACTGAAGAATAGCTAGTGCACAAGCTGAGATGGTATCTTAAAGGCCACATAGTCATTTTGCTTGATATGGCAAATAACTAATCACAATTTTCTTTAGAAGACATGACATTGGTAGCAACAAGCTCAATTAACATTTTCTATAGCAGACACCATCAAAAGGCGCTTTACACAAATTATAAAACAGGAATAATAAATAATAATAACACTGCAAATAAAGGAAATACAACTGTAGGTGGGAAAGAATGTATGGCTATGACAGGAACGTACATATGTCCAGTCCTTGGCGTTTCAAATTAATCCACTGTTATTGTATAAAAACAAACAATGTTTATTTTCCATCTATATATATAATTCACTAAGTCCATGGCAAGCAAGACGACTGCAAGACCGAGCCCCGCCCACCACCAAAAATTCACTAAGCAGCTGACCATGGCACACGCACGACAACAATTCGCGCGAGAGCGAAAGCATTTAATAATAATAATTCATTACATTTATATAGCGCTTTTCTCAGTACTCAAAGCGCTATCCACACAGGGAGGAACCGGGAAGCGAACCCACAATCTTCCACAGTCTCCTTACTGCAAAGCAGCAGCACTACCACTGCGACATTTGCCAAGAATGTTTTCATTAATCAAGAATGAAAGTCGGAGGTTCGAAGAATATCATATACCGTCGTAGTTCCAACCATAAATGATGCCAACTGGCGATCCGGTGGCATTATTCCCATGACCCGCCGGCCAGCCAACCGGGTAACCAAAGTCTTAGGGATCCGGGGGGGAGTATGGTTGCAAAGCTGAAAGTTAAAGGAATTGACGGAAGGGCACCACCAGGTGTGGAGCCTTTGGCTTAATTTGACTCAACATGGGATACCTCACCCGGCCTGACCGTGGCTCAGAGGTGCATGTGAACTGTAGCACAGACGAAAGCGGTTGAGGCGGTGTTTGGAAAATGAACAGTCAACGTGACTCACAAGTGCATGTGGACTGAACACAGTTGAAAACAATTCAGGTGAGGAGTTGGGTGGCGGGCACATGAGCAGGCAGTGCGTACTGAACGATGACTAAGAGATTACTATGAAATCGGCAGACTAGATTGGCGGGGGCCGGGGCGGGATGGATGTCAGATGATCGAACTTGCCTATCTAGAGGATGTAAATGTCATAACAAGGTTTCTGTAAGTGTACCTGCGGAAGGATCGTTACCGGTTGTGCTGACCTGTCGTTGGACGGTTAGGACCCGAAACCTCTCGGGCCCACTTCCCCGCCCTCTCTCCGGATAGGCAGAGAGGACAGAAAGGGCGTCCTCACTGGGCGTCCTTCCCCTCTCACCCCGTTCCAGCCCCGTCCCTCGCTCTGGGAGGTGGGGGCACGGCGGCGGTCCTCCAGTTTTCAGTCACGGACAATTGTATGTTGCTCTGTCCAGAGTACCATCTTTTCATTCACTTACAGTCGTATCCTCAAACCCCACCCCATTTGGACATCGGTGTCTTTCAGGAAGTGTTCACCCATCAATACATAATTATGCGGCGTATGCTACGCCGTGGGTTGGCTAGTGTTACATATTTCCACAGTCAAAATGAAACTCAAGACGGACACGGTAAGAAAACCTGAGTGTTTCCACGGCCTTATCAATCCACACAAAAACTTACAATAACTTCCTAATTCCCGCTACCCAGCACCTCTTCTTAAAGTAACAATACCCCATTAGAAATGAATAATTATCTAGACCTATTCTTAATATATAAACTAATCTTGAACTACAGAAAAAATTTAATATATTTTCAAATAAACTGAACATAAAAACGTTAATACAGAACTTGGCTCATACATCGAGTATGACAGAGGCATTAGGCATCAGCAGAGGGTTTACAAAATAAACTGTCTGAACAAAGGGGGCTTGATGACGGGGGAGAGTAGCTAAATGGTAAAACTTTAAATGAACATTTACAGGCTTCACATTAAAATCTCTGAAACAAAATTGTATTGCCATTTTAAACAACTGGAAACAACAAATTTCACATTTATCAACTTCATCTTGTGGAAGTAAATGTTCCACACAAACATACACCATCATAAAGAGTTTACTAATTACCACAGTAATAAACTCCTATTAAACAGCAGCACCTCCTAGTTCAACAACGTTGGCATGGTGGAGGTCTCATGTGCCTCAGTCTTCCCTAGAGCTCCATTGTCTAAGGATGCGAGATCCTGACAAACCAGTTTGCTATGGGTAATCATCAGTGGAGGGGCCAGACAAAGAACATCTCATTATTGACCCTTAAAATTTAATGAAAGTGGGTCTTGCCCAGAAGAGGGATGCTAGTCCTGACACTGGTGTTCACATAAGAGTGGCACAAAGGGTTGACCCACACAGCCTGGTTGGCTCTGCATGATAAAACCACATGTAGCAGTAACTAAATTGGACTTAGCTTCCACCTCACCACCATCAACCAGCACCAAACAAATTGGGAATTGAGGCAAAAACCAGAGTACCTGTACAGGTCAGAAAACAGCTATAGACCATCATAGGGTACACTCACATTCAAGTACACAACCACACCAAGACAAGTGAGACTTGCCAGGCCTCTAAACCTGAGCATATTTAGAGATATAGAGAAAATAAAAATAAATGAGCAGACATAGAAACTGCATAGAGAATTAAACATCAGGCTGAGATACAAATTCAGTCAGCTAGAACTGTAAGGCAGTAACACAAACCACAAATTTCTATTAACTTCTCTAATACTCATTAACAGGCATTACTGGTTTGGCTATAGCAATGAAACATGGGAGTTTGTCATACTTCATAACAATTAAAAGAAAAAATAAATTATATAAAAAAATCTTGGTTCGAGACATGATCATCTCAGAGAGACACTTTGACATCAAGCGAGACTAGACATTACAACCTTAGGAAGCACGACCCGTTAGATGGTGACTTTTGCACATCACGCCCTACTTACAATTTAAAACAAGTTCACTGACATCTAACCTCACAGTTGTTGGAATGCTTTTGGCAGACAAACTTCATGTGTTTCCAGCTGTTAAAAATGTTATACATTCTAGACAGCACATGAACGACTAAGGGAAGAAAGAGCAGCACATTGAAAAGAGACACGAAAGCGAAATAGGATGCACAACAGAATAATATGTGCAAATTCAGAGAATAAGGAAAGTAATAATCAGCCCGTACGTCCCAAAAGAGACACTGATGTCCCGCAAGACAAAGCAGTGAGACTAAAGGACAGCTACTGTGCAGGGTTTTAAATGATCAACACGCAGCACGACAAGCAGAGCACACAGCTCAGCAGCAGAAGGACAGCAGCTGATCCGTCCATATCTCCTTAGCTTGCGTTCAACCCTCCCTTCACACCGCGAGCGGCAGAGACGCTTAGTGCCAGGCGCTCAGCACACCCCAGATCAGGAGTTAAGCTAGCAAAACGAGGACAACTGCTGTACAGGATTTGAAATGGACAATGCACAGCGCAAGAAGCAGAACACGCAGCAGAAGGACCCCAGTTGATCTGTCCGTATCTCCAAAGCATGTGTTCAGCCACCCCCTTCACAATGTGATCGGCAGAGACGTGAAGTGGCTGGCAAAGCCCCCAAATAAATAAATAAACTTTTACATAATTGTCCATTCAAGCAATGCATGGACTTTTAAAAGCAACATCCAGTGCTGCCACGAATGGCCATGTGTAACAGCAGCACCCATGTTTGCCTTGCCTTTGTTGTTATTTATTATTATTATGGAGAACTTGGATAACCAAAGTGGCGAGGAAGGTTTGACTCGCATACCTGCGACAGCAACTGCCAGACCTGCGCCCTTTGTCTCCCAGAGTGCCTGAACTAATCGCTGGGCTGCCAGCAGAGCTACAGAGTGGACGCTGAGGAAAAGAAGAGCTGGTGTCCAACTCCACAACAAGAGAAGGCGGCACAGAACGTAGCTGCCTTCTGTCATCATGGGCAATGTAACATCAAACGCTGGTCAGGAGCCCATGGAAATACAAACTCAGCAGTCTCATGTGCTTCAGTGAAATGAGACTTAGAGCTGAAACACCAGACTCTGGGTGCGCCAGACGGATTTAAAATCGCGCAGATGGACAGAAGCCAAAGTGAAAGCGGTAGGAAGAATGAAGGTGGACTTGACATTGTTGTGAATGAAAAATGGTGCAACACCGGACACATTACTATTAAAGCACCAGACCTGAATGTAGTGCATTTATTGGGGGGGATTGGTTGTCGCCTTACAATCTTATTATATGCTGAGACAGTTTTCACATGCCATTGTGCTGATAGTTTATGTCTCCCAAGGGCAGATGCGGCCATCACAACAAACACAGTATATTCTGTAATAAGCACATTCTCTACTGACCATCCCCGTACATTCGTCACAATTTCTGGGTTGTTTGACCCCGTTTCACTTTCCTCCACTCTCACCAATTTTTTGGCATTTTGTAGAGTGTATAACAAAAGAAAGCAAGGTGCGCCAACGTTAAGGAGGCATATAACTCTAGTGCTTTGCCACCTTTATGCCAATCAGACCATAATTTGTTACAGCTCATGCCTGCATATAAACTCATTGACCAGCAGCTGCCAATCACCACCAGGACCATTCAGAAATGGACAACAAAGGCTGAGGAGGCTCTGAAGACAAAAGAGCTGGCGCGCCAAAGAGCCTCTGAGACCAGTCGCCATTAGGAAGGAGAACACAGAAGTCGTGCAGAACTGGGTGTCGACATCAACAACAAACTGGACTGGTCTCATAACACAGTGGCGCAGGTCAAGAAGGGCCACAGCAGACCGAACATTCTAAAGAGACTCCGGTCTTTTGATATATAAAGCAAGTTGCGTTTGGGTGCTTTGAGCTAAAAACGGGACTCGACCACGTGAAGTGAATCGGAGAGACACGCCAATGAACAGCAACAGCGTGTGGCAGGCCACATGGGGGTTCACTCAAGTAAAGTCCGCTGCTGAGCTGAAGAAAACGAAAGCGCCGCGCGCCTCTCACTCAGATCGCGTGCAGTAAGTCTGAGAGTGGAGCGAATTAAAACTCACACATGCATAACGTGCAACAAAAACACACGGAGCACTTACCTTCTGTTTGTCGGCGATAGACAACTTTCTAACCTCGTTCAAACTCCTGCCTCACTCCACCACAGTCTTCCTCTTGTGCAGTTCTTACTACAATGCGGTGAGGCAGCGTGGTTTCAGTAACAGTCGCCCTGGGTGACGTCAGCCGTACGCGACCATAGCTACACGCGACAGGAAGCTATGAACCGCACTGTGAAAAAGTTTATGGGATAACCCTTATCTCATACGTACGTGAAAATGTCACATTCGTACGAGATAATGTTGGATTAAAAAATTACAAACGTGCGCTTCGGGGCTGCCTGATTACGACCTTACCAAGGGTTCGGCGCTTCAGTTTGACGCCACTTACAGCTCTTGTAGAGCGGTGATATAAAAAGCAGACGGCTGGGCTTTTATTTATTAAAGTAGTGTGGGATGGTAGGAGATGGGTTTAACTGCAGCCTGCAATTCGTATGATGTGCGTCTGATAATGCCGACAACATTAATCACGAAATGCCCATCGCGTACCCCGTTACACTAAGGTTAAGATTAGGCTTGTGGGAGGGTAAGGGTTTAGGTACGTGCTTTATGTTTACAGGTATTCGTCTGCACACTCGTACGGAGCCCCTAAGGAGATATGGTGTTTTTTGTCTTCCTGGGAAACAACTTGGTGCGTACAAATTACTATCTTGTGCCCACCACTTACGCACCAGGTACTTTAAGGTAGTGATGGGCGGAGTGAAGCCTCATGAAGCATCAACACGTTTGAAGCAATTGTGTCGGAAATCGTATCGAAGCTTCGAAGCATTTGACACTCACCTCTCTAGTGACACCTCCTGGCCATTTGTATTAACAGCACATTTTAACAGTAAACTCTTAGAGCATTGTGGACGAATACCGAATCTCTATGAAGTTGTGATATACACCTTTGAAGTCAAAAATTATAATTGGCAATAATGTCAAGCATTGTAAATCGACATACGCTTAGCAAGTAATTATTCTGCAGTAATCGGATCAACGTTGACTAGTTATGTTAGGCGCTACCACGGATTACCGTTGTTTAGAAGTAAATGTATGCGTAACGGTGGCTTGAACAATTACGCCAGTCGGACAGCGCCAGGTCTCGTGTTCAATAACAAACCTGGTCAGCATCTGTCTGGGGATTGCAGATTGCCGTTGCCTGATGCGTTTGATTGATAGTTCCGATTATGCGGCAATGCTCCTTGAAAACCTGGTTGGTGTTAGACTTCTAATCGGGAATTTAATCTGCATAATGTACATTCATATTCTAATTCCAATGTAAAACCAGCATATATCAGTATTTGAATTAAACTCTTCAACCAAACTAGACTACACCTCGTGGAAATGCGATTGGTCCATCACTAACTGTCACTAAATTTTGCAATAACTATACTGATACGAACTGGCGCTACACATCCACATCAACACGTGCATTGGAAATGAGACGCTGAGCTTTTGACGCACAAATGTTTTAAAACGACACCTTGAAGCTTGTTTAAAAGTGCACGTGAGATGATGAAGGGGAGGTAAAGCCAAATGTCACTGAGATATGTCGTGTGTTTACTTTTATCAGCACTGTCAATTACTTCACCCCATGTTAGCCTTGTTAATGACGACGCTGTAGACTCTTCATCGATTGATACAGACGCCGGCATGAAGATCTACTAATGCACTGGAAACAAAGAGCAGGCAGCTATCCATATTTATAGTAATTTCAAAAAAAATCTGTCTTTGCCAGAAACATTTATTCTTGTTTACCGTAAGAGCAGCCCATACTAATCATTTATCTCGAAGCATGCGCAAATAAGACTTGATACACGTATATCACCTAACGTTCAAAGTACAAGACCTGCAGTTTACATATTGTAACATAATATAGCTAATACAACTAATGAAACCCTCTACGTTAGCTAGATCTACCATTTCATCATATACATGAAACAAGACACATATTTTCATTAGATACATCTTTATCACACTGCTGCCTCACAATAAGGAGACTCAGGTTAATTTCCCGGCTCCTCCCTGCGTGGTGTTTGCATGTTTTCCTCGTGTTTGCGTGGGTTTCCTTCGGGTGCTCCGGTTTCTTCCCACAGTCCAAAGACATGTAGGTTAGGTGCATAGGAGATCCTAACATGTCCCTAGTGTGTGCTTGGTGTATGTGTGTGTCCTGCGCTGGGCTGGCAGGCTGCCGGGGATTTGTTCCTGCCTTGCGCTCTGTGCTGGCTGGGATTGGCTCCAGCAGACCCCCGTGACCCTGTGTTTAGATATAGCAGGTTGGACAATGACTGACTGACTGACTGACATATTGAACATTAATGCAGTAATTATAGCAGTAATAATGAACCTGAGGAAGAAAAGGAATATTAATGAGAAGGGACAGAAACAGTGATATCGTAGCAAACAGTATAAAAACAACATATAACACAGTAAACAGAACATATAGAATATCAAACAAGATATTACACTTCACCAGCAACCACCCGGTATCTCATAAACGGAGCTGTGTTAAAACTCTATTCAGAAGAGTCCACACCCACTGTAATACGAAGGAAACAAAAATGAATGAATAACTTCAAACGGATACTCAAAAACATTCATTAATCGGAGCTTACACAGAAGACGCCAAAAAACTCAGCAAACAATTGAACTGAATCAGAATCCCCACCCCACCTGGCACTCACTCCCTTATCACCACAATGTGTCAGAAGGTACAGCGGGCATCCTGGCCAAGTCAGGTGTCAGAATAGCACACAAACCCACGAACAATCTGCGCACGGTCCTCTTTAATGCTAAAAACAAGAAATCGATAGCAGAAACACGAAACGCAGTTTATAGTATTCCACGCAGTTCTTGCTCAGCAGTATACATAGGACAAACTTCAAAAAGAATCGCAACACGTATACAGGAACATCACAACGCCGTCAGAAGAAAGGACTCACTTTCATTGATCTACACGCATATTAAATCAACAGGACATACATTTAACTGGGACAAGTCAAATTTAAGGCCAGTACTAAAAGTGGCAGAGAGCTGGCCGAATCTTGGTTATCAAATGAGAATGCCATCAACAGACACTTGGACGTAAATCCAGCATATGTAAACTTAATAATAATTCATTACATTTATATAGCGCTTTTCTCAGTACTCAAAGCGCTATCCACACAGGGAGGAACCGGGAAGCGAACCCACAATCTTCCACAGTCTCCTTAATGCAAAGCAGAAGCACTACCATTGCGCCACCTGTGAGGACTCACAAGAAGATCACGTTCATAATAAATAAACTGTACACCCAATACCCCCCCCCCCCCCATCACACTGATTTAGCCACCCCCCATCCACATAATGTTTTGCTATATATTGCCTTTGATTCTTGCAAGTCCAAGCATTATCCTCTGATGAAGACCCCTGGCAGGGGGTTGAAAGCTCAGGAATAAAAACTACTTTATGATACATGATACATTTTTTCTCCCTTTGTGGATCTCCAGCTGCAAATATATATATATATATATATATATACAGTAATCCCTCACCTATCGCGGGGGTTACATTCCAGAGCCCACCGCGATAGGTGAAAATCAGCGAAGTAGCGACCTATATTTATTTTATTATTTAAACATATTTTAAGGCTTTATAAACCCTTCCCACACTGTTATAAACCTTTCTCACTGTCTTGTTAACCTTTCCCACACTCTTATAAACACTTCCTATGCTCTTAAACACTTTCTACATTCTTAAACACCGCAGACCAACACTGCACACTGCACGCAGCGATCAGACGTCAATGTGTCTGCACTCGCTTTGTGAAGGGGGGCAGCTGAACACACGCTGAGCAGAAATGGACTTTGTGCTGCTTCTGCCAAAATGCCTGCTTGCCGCTCTGCGCGTTTGGAAGGAGGAGGAGTGTGTGTGTGTGTGTGTGAGAGCTGAACGCACCTTCGCTCAAAGCCCCCCTCCCCGGAGGCGCAGTTCGCATTGTCAAGGGGTTGGGGAGCTGAATGAACGCTAAGGAGAAGTGGACTTTGTGCTGGCTTTGTGCTGCTTGTCGCTCTGCGTGTCAATAATTTAAAAGCCTGTACATCATCAATTTTCCTGTCTCACTGTCTTGTCTTGCGTGAAGTTAAAATGTTTTATGATAGTGAGATGTTACTCATATCCTTAGCCCGACATTCACATATCATATGTGTTAACAAAGTGTGTTTTATAAGTTTACATGTGTTTAAAGCATGTGGGATGGGTATTTTAAGGCTTAAACTATAAAAATGTTTATTTATATGGTCTTTCTATATCGCGGATTTTCTCCTGTTGCTGATGGGTCTGGAACATAACTTCCGCGATAGGCGGGCAATCACTTGTATTTAAAAACAGGCGAAGTCGTGAATCCGCGAAAAGTGAACCGCGAAGTAGTGGTACAATCATATATATGTTGATTTCTATATTCAGTGAATACACGCATAACACTGTTCACTATAGAAGTGAGGCAGTGCAACACAGAGACTGGAATATTTATGAGAACAGCCAGAGTATTATGGTGAAGGAAGTGTTTTGAACCATATTAGTACAGCTGTTCTTATGCATTCTAATAGTCAGCATTTTAATATGCAAAATTTGTCATTTTATATTTTGACACTAAGTAATGTACTGCACAATAATTTCAGTTGTGTTGATGATCCAGAAAGATTTGTTTCACTAATCACAACTCTGTTGAAATTTTTTAACCTGGTGGTGGAATATGCGGTGTAATGTAATTAATATAACTTCCTAACTCTCGGGTCAAAGCAGTAAGCTGACATGAGGAATGGAAATGTCCCGCCCCCATGCATTGCGGTTCGAAGCAATGAGCAGACATGCGTAGTACTGAGATTGCATCCTGATGGGATTTGAAGCCTCAGACATGCTGAGTACTGAGCTCATGACGTGGCTCCGAAGTCTCAGACATGCGCACTAGGTTAACTGAGGCTTCGAAGCGTCGAGCAGATTCAAAGCCTCGGACATGCGCACTGGGTTAACTGTGGCTTCAAAGCGTCGAGCAGATTCGAAGCCTCGGACATGCGCACTGGGGTAACTGAGGCTTCGAAGCCTCGAGCAGATTTGAAGCCTCAGACATGCGTAGTACTACTGAGATTGCGTCATGACGGGCTTCGAATGGGGATTTGAAGCCTCAGACATGCGTAGTACTACTGAGATTGCGTCATGACGGGCTTCAAACGGGGATTTGAAGCCTCAGACATGCGTGGTACTGAGCTCATGACGGAGCGCTGAAGCCTCAGACATGCGTAGTACAGAGATTGGATCATGATAGGGCTTCGAAGTCTCGAGCAGACATGGTTACTGAATCTTTGTGAAGCCTCAGCACACTCAAAGGCATTGACCTATATTTTGAGAGTCTATCTGACACTTAACTCTCTAGTTATATTTTGTAATTCGTATTGACATTACACACTTCACTTAATATAGTTAAACTACAATTCAGGTAGTTGCTGAGAAGTAATTATTGTTCTTGTGGATTGCTGTGATTTCCTTTGTCTGATACATAGTGTCAAAGATATATTGTCATATATCAACTTTATATATATAAAACATTAGGTAAATCGTGCAACCTTTTTATGGAACGCTTAATTTTGTTCAAAACCGTACGTCATATAGTATACATCTATAAATATAATTTTTTTGTCTTCATTAGGAGAATACAACAATGATACTCTCGTGTCAATTAAACCAATTTAACGTGCATATGTCAAACAACATATTTCCACATCCGCGGCAGTAAGAACAGTAATAGTAGTTCAGTTGTGTGAAGCTCGTTAATTATTCTATTAATTATTCGCAACTGTCTTTCGGTAAAAACACCAGCGGTTCGCGTCGTCGATCCTCCACTTGTTAAAGGTTTTTCTCAATTCCTCCATTTAACAATATTTTGGGCTTGGACGGATAGTGAGCGAATCGAGCTGTCGAGGGAAGATTGGGCCGCCATAGACGGGCAGGGGGCACACGTCCCTAATTATATTGTGTATGTAAAGAGTTTCACTGTAAAACGTAATAAGCTTCATATTTGTGTGTTTGGAGACCCTGGTGTCGTACTGAATTTGTATTGTAGAAAAACAAACTACTGTGCAGCATGCCTAAATGTGTCTTTTCGTTTCTGATCGCTATACGGCACTACCAATTTAAGACAATTCGCTATAAACAGTTTCAGCCAATCAGCGCCTTCTAAACATGCAGAATGACAGTGTGAACCTTTATTGTAGCGGTGCAGCATCTTCGTTTCAGTCAGTCATTGTCCTGTTAGACTATTTACTGTTAAGTGCTGCTTGAGGTAGCGTTTATAGTACAACAGGTAGCCTACGTAGTTCTTAAATTGGTATTGAAATGCACACACAAGTCTCCTAAATTATTTATTGAAATGCCTACATTTACAGTGTCCGTTTTAGGAAATCGTAGTTTTTACTTGTTCCCGTTATTAGGAATTACAATTTCTCAGTGTCACATATTATTCATTACTACTTGCAAGTCCCGCATCATTGAGATTCTGATTTATATTCGGTATAAGCAATTTTCATTGAACTGACTATAGCAGACTTGTCATCTTCTTAAAATGACTTTATTTATTTGATGTTGACAATCATAAGGTCAAAAACCAAGGAGGCGATGAGTTTGCACGGACTGTGCTGTTTCTTTTTTTTTGTGACATCGCGTCAGTAGAGAGTGCGTGACGTTAACAATGCATTCTGTCGTAAATGACAGCGCATACGCTTTTTTATATTTCCTAAAGGCCAATGTGTCTCAGTTTGCTCATTAATATATTTTGACAGTGTATTTTAGTGAGAATGATTATAAACATATTACCCATGTTCATTTCCCATGTAGATATGTAACGTTTGGTGAGAATAAATCAAAAGTAACAACACATAAATAGTTATGTTGCATTGTTTAGATTAACAAAATTCACTGTTTATCTGAAATGTTCTACTTATACAGTCGATTTATTCCACTTCTGAAGGTGTACATTGTCGGTATTCTCCATTGCAATTGCCCCAGAGTGTAAGGTGTGCCAGTGCAACTGAAGGGTGGCAGACGAGCTCACGTAATGGGTGACAAGTCACATCCTCACCCGGATGCTGAGGCTCTTGTCATGAATATTCCCATCTTGTGCTTTTTCTCATTCCTGCCAGTTTACTATTATTATTGGAATCGTATGTAGAGGGAATGTGTGTGTTATTTTATGTCTATGAAAGGAAGGATGGTAAAGCCTTGAATGACACTGAGTGTTGAAACTTTGGGTGACACGACAGGTGAGGAGCAGGGAACGTTAAATGTGACAGTGACTGCGGGGGATTGTGGGACTGGAAGATGGTTTAAGAATACAGAAACGACAAAAGCTTAGTGTTTCAATAATTTTATTTACATCAATGATTTACTCCGTTGAGCTGCAGTTCGGAAGATTACTTATTTACCCCCCCGCCACCCGGTGCAGCCTTTGATAAGATGCATTCAGAAGGAAAGGATGTTGCTGACAAAGTCAGGTGCTTTTTTGAAAGTTTGGCTCCAGATGTGCTTATCCAGCTGCTCCTTCTTGTCAGTACTCGAGTGATCTTTATGTTCACCTCTGGATGAATTCGCAAAGTTTCTTTACAACGTTTTTGTCTCATTAACGCAGAACTCCCGAAGCTTTCCTAAAATTGCAGAAGACAGTTGTGATTAGTTATGCAGCACATGCTTTTACTCACATTGCTTTTGGAAATCAGTAATACAAATCAGCTACAGATCTGGGAATCACTGAATAGTAAAAACGTTTAATGAGAGTGTCTTGCGCATATACTGGTGTAATGACCACGTCGGCTTTAGTGAAGCGTTTCTTAGCCTCTCTGATATGATCGACACGGCGTAGAGTAGATTCTGGATTGTTATAATACGTGCTACCTTACGCAAAATATGCTCATTAATTTGTTACAGATTCTAGGTGGACACGATTCCACACCAAGGAAAAAGGTGCCCCATGTAAATCGTTCATAATGTCTCCAAAATACATTTGTTAACTTTCAGACAAGTACTACTTAACTGTTTTATACAAAATCCTTATTTCAACATATGCGAGCCTAAATTAGGATTTGATCTCGGGTTAATGAACCTTATCGCTGTAGCAAGAACAACTGCTTTTACGCTTTGAGCCAAAGCGCTTTAACAGGCTAGTGAATGACCAAATCGACTGCTGACTGCGCAGATATCAATGACGTCATTACGCAAGCGAGACTAAAAATCACGTGACGGGCGCATTTGAAGCAAGCCTCGAAGCGGCGCTTCGATCTCCAGTGCTTCGAAAGCTCGACACAGTCTCGAAACCTGAGTATCGAGCGGCCCATCACTAGTATAAGCTGACAAGTTTTAAATGAGTGTTTTCTGTCTGAAACTGAATGGAAACATCACGCCATGTGGTTGTTGATGTGTTTTGAGGTTCTGTTGTCACTTTTGGTCGGCAGAAATGGATTTTAAAAGTGTTTGGTTTAGCGGAGATCCAACCTCATTGGTATATTGTTTGGCTTGCTACAGGAGACAGAGAGCGCCTGACGTTACATGTGCTGACTGTGCCCTTTACTGCTTGTCTTGGAGAAAAAAGCTGGATGACGCTTTTGTAGAATAAACGGCAGAATTCGGGTATTGCTGTGTCTGTCTTCTTCCAAATCACCAGCAGCCATTCTAAAGCCGCTACATATATATTTGAATTTACTTAATATGGAAATTTAATATGAAAATCGGAGAAAAGGCAGTTGTTCTATAAAAGATAACCCTTTTAGATCAAAGTGTCCGACCGCCTCTTCTCAAAGCTTTTTACTTCAAACTTGTTTCCTTCAATAAGGAGACGCCGCACAATTCATAACAAGGTGCGTCACGAAGTGGGCGTGGTTAGAATGCTGCGGAGCTCACAAGAATATCCGACAGACAGACACGAGAGCGCAGGGCAGTAAGCCAAGTCGCGGAGAATGTCCAGCATGTTTGTATATATGTATTATGTATAAATGCATTTTCTCGAATTATTTAGTTTTGCAAATGCCGTTTGCTACTGTAGTTAAAAATTTAATCTGACCATTTTTATAAGTTTAACTTTAACATTTGCGATATTTTCATTTAACGACTAGACGGCCGTCGTCAGTTCTGTTTGAACAGTTATCGGCGCATTAACGTGACTCGGGGGATTCGCTGCGGCTCCTTTACTAATTTATTTGTGCTTCCATGCTGTGAACTCGCGATCAGAGTCCTGAGCGCTCTGAGACAGATGAAAGTTGTACGCACACGCAGAAATCACAAGTCTTTTAACCCTCCGCCCATCCCTAAGTATTCGTAATCAAAAGGTTGTGTACATGCACTGTAATCCTAGACTGACCTCCTCTACAAATTGCGTAATTAGATAGAATAGCTGGTAAGTTTCCCGGCACATAGTCGACATTTTAATTTCTCCATCAACTGCCTAGCAAACTGTCACGTGTAACAAGGGTCGCGTTCGGCTGACGTCATCCAGGGCGACGGCTACTGAAGCCACGCTGCCTCCTCACATCTGACAGCCGCGCGAGAGGAAGACTGTTGTGGAGTTAGGCCGAAGTTTCAACGAGGTTAGAAAGTTTTCCATCACCGACAGACAGAGGGTAAGTGCTCCAGGTTTGGGGGGCGCACTTTACTGATGTGCGAGTTTTAATTCGCTCCACTTGGACTACCGCTCGCGACTTGAGAGTGAGGCTCGCGGCTCGTTAGTGTTCTTCAGGCCAACAGCGAACTTTGTGAATCATCCCGTGAACGCCAACCCTGGTGCTGTTGCCGTTCATTGCTGTTTGTGTCTCCGATTCACTTAACGTGTCATTTTTACTTTAAAGCACCCAGAAGCAACTTGCTTCATACATCAAAAGCCCGGAGTCTCTTTAGGATGTTCGGTGTACTGTGGCCCTTATCAGACCAGTCCGGTTTGTTGTTGATGTGAACCCCCAGGTACTCGTAGCTCTGCACATTTCTGTATTCTCCTCCCTAATGGCGATTGGTCTCGGAGGGTCTTTGGCAGGCCTGAAGTCCACCAGCAGCTCCTCCTGTCTGTAATGCCGTGTTAGACCAGTTTGAACCAGTGTCTCCTTCGTTTATAAACATTATAAAGGGATTTAAGGTTACTTTTTGTGCAGACATTATTCTAATACGGTTATGGAGAGGATCATTAAATACACTAGCACCATATATATTACATATTATTCATTTCTCTCATACCACTGGAACTGTGCCTGTCTATTTTAAACATGCAGTGGTTAAGCCCTTTCGGGAAAAAAAAACCTAACCTTAATAAGGATGACATAAATAATTTTAGATCGATTTCTCGACTACCTTTCCTATCAATAATACTTGAGAAAGTTGTTTTGCAGCAGCTTCAGATCTTTTTTGGATTGTAATGGTGGTCAAGAAATATTTCAGTCTGGTTTTAAAACTTATCACAGCACTGAAACAGCTTTACTCAGGGTTGTTAATGATATTTTACTTTCAGCTGACTCTGGGGTCTTGACAGTTTTAGTGCTATTGGATTTAACTGCAGCCTTTGATACCGTTGATCACAACATATCGTCAAGGCTGGATAAGTGGCTAGGAATCCGAGGGGGTGCACTAGTTGGTTCAAATCTTATTTCACTAGTAGGACTTTTTTAGTTGGTAACAAGTCTGTCTTTTCCTCTACTGCTTGTTTGAAATTTGGTGTTACACAGGGGTCTATTCTGGGTCCTTTGTTGTTTTCTTTGTATTTAATACCTCTTGTGTTCAAATTTCGCAAATATGGCATTTCATTTCATTTTCACGCTGATTTTTACTATGACTAAGGAGTCCTTAAATTCACTACATAAATGTTATGAAGATGTCAAACATTGGATGGCCGTAAATTTTTTGAATCTCAATCAGAGTAAGACTGAGGTTATTGTATTTGGACCAATAGCTTCTGATGGGGCTGTCAGGGATCCGTTCAGCTCATTAGCTGGGTTTTGCAAAATTCTTCTTCTTTTGGCTGTTCCCATTAGGGGTTGCTACAGCAGACCATCTTCTTCCATATCTTTCTGTCCTCGTCATCTTGTTCTGTTACACCCATCACCTGCATGTCCTCTCTCACCACATCCACAAACCTTCTCTTAGGCCTTCCTCTTTTTCTCTTCCCTGGCAGCTCTATCTTTAGCATCCTCCTCCCAATATACCCAGCATCTCTCCGCTGCACATGTCCACACCAACGCAATCTCGCCTCTCTGACTTTGTCTCCCAACTGTCCAATGTGAGCTGACCCTCTAATGTCCTCATTTCTAATCCTGTCCATCCTCGTCATACCCAGTGCAAATCTTAGCATCTTTAACTCTGCCACCTCCAGCTCTGTAGTTCTAGCTCCAAAGTTTTGGAATGCTCTGCCAATTGACATTAGGTCAGCACCATCAACTCAAATGTTTAGATCAAGACTGAAAACACACCTGTTTTCGATTGCTTTTAACTGTATATGAGTAACTCTGGTATCCATTTATTTTTTATATTCAGTGTTTTTCTGTTAATAGTTTATCTGCTAAGTGGTTCCTTTTAACTTAGTTGTTTTAGTATTTATGTAATTTTTGTTTGTTTGTTTTTTGTTTGTTTATTGATTTACTATTGATATTTTCTGATTTTATTGTACAGCAAATTGGTTTACACTTAGTGTTTTTTAAATTGTGCTTTATAAATAAATTGTGGTTTTTGATTTTTTTTTATTTGAGCTCTTTTGTTTTGCTGATGTTGAGTTGCAGAGCACACAGAGGCCTGCAGTGTTAAGTGAGGACTGGACTTGCAAGAATGAGTCAAACCTGTTGAAGATCTGCTTCAGTTCATTAGCTCTGCTCTTATTCCCCTTGATCTGCATGTTTTACAGCTGCCAGTGATGATCGTCACCCCATTCCACACTTCCTTCATGTGTTTTGTTGTAACTTGTGGTCAAGTTTGTCTCTGTAGTGGGCTTTCTCCTCACTGAGCTGTTGCTTCACCTTGACTGCACCACCTTGATTTCATCTTATATCCAGACCTGCAGATTTTCTTCTTTATATTCAGTAGGCTTTCAGGTTTTTTGTGATCCATCGTTTGTTTTTGGGGAAACCACACACTGCCTTTGTGAGGACTGTGCTATCCACACAAAGCTTGATGTAGTCTGTGATACAGTGGCTGACACCCTCAGTGTCCTGGCTGTGTGACTCAGAAAGCATATCCCACTCAGCGTTCTCAAAGGCCTCCTTCAGATCATCCTCCGCCTTTGTTGTTCATTTCTGAATGGTCCTGCTGGTGATTGGTAGCTGCTTGACAATGAGTTTATATGTGGGTATGAGCTGTAACAAATTATGGTCTGATCGGCATAAAGGTGGCAAAGCACCAGAGTTACATGCCTCTTTAACATTGGCGCACAGCAAGTCCAGGGTCTTGTTTTCCTTTGCTGTACAGTCCACAAACTAGTTTAAAATCAGTGAGGGAGCAGGAAAGTGAAACAGGGTCAAACACCCCTGAAATTGTGATGAAAGCATGGGGATGGTCAGTAGATAGTTTATATCTCCCCTCGGCAGATGCGGCAATCACAACAGACACAGTACAGTATATTCTGTAATAAGAAAACTATCAGCACAATGGCGTGTGAAAACTGTCTCAGCATATAATAAGATTGTAAGCCCCTACCCTCAGGCACTACATTCTGGTCTGGTGCTTTAATAGTAATGTGTCCGGTGTTGCACCATTTTTCATTCACAACAATGGCAAGTCCACCTTCTTTCTTCCTATCACTTTTATTCCTGCTGCTGTCCTTACTCACAATTTTAAATCCATTCAGTGCGCCCACAGAGTCCGGTGTTTCAGCTCTAAGCCTCGTCTCACTGAAGCACATGAGACTGCTGAGTTTGTACTCCCTTGGGCTCCTGACCAGCATTTGATTTTACATTGCCCATGATGACAGAAGGCAGCTACGGTCTGTGCCTTCATCTCTTGTTGTGGATTTGGACCCTTGCTCTCTTTACCTCGGCGTCCACTCTGTAGCTTTGCTGGGAGCCCAGCGATTAGATCAGACACTCTGGGAGACCAAGGGTGCAGGTCCGACAGTTGCTGTTGCAGGTAGGCGAGTCAAACCTTCCTCACCACGTCGGTTCTCCAGAAAAAAAAAAAGAAATAACAACAAAGAAAACCAAATACGGGTGCTGCTCTTAAACATGGCCTATTGTGGCAGCACTGGATGTTGCTTTTTAAAATCCATGCATTGTTTAAATTGACCACTACAGTAATCCCTCCTCCATCGCGGGGGTTGCGTTCCAGATCCTCCCGTGAAATGAGAAAATCCACGAAGTAGAAACCATATGTTTATATGGTTATTTTTATATATTTTAAGTCCTTACAAACTCTCCCACATGGTTTATAAATATTCCCCGTACAGTTATACAGCATAAACCCTTTATATTCTCTTAGTTATTAGGTAAGATTCATTGAAATTATGTATGTAAACATAATTTATATACAGTGAACCCTTGTTTATCACAGTTAATCCATTCCAGACTCGACCATGATAAATGAATTTTCGCGAAGTAGTATTCTTTATTTATAAATCGAATATTTTCGCAGTTAGAGTATAGAAAACCTGTTTACGACCTTCTAAATACATTTTTTAACATTATTAGAGCTCTCTAGACATGAAATAACACCATTTAGTCACCATTGCACTCGTATTACCCAATATATTAGACAAAATAAGAGAAAATAAGACATATTAGACGTTACAAATATATTATTACTAGGCTCACCCGCCTTTTAAGGCAACCGACTTTTATTCTCAATTTGTGTGCACTCCATGTGTACATCAGGCATGTAAGTGTAGGGAATGAGAACATCAAAGTGCCCATTCATAACATCTCCCGAAAACCTAAGTTTTTTTTATCCCCTCGAGTGCCTGTCCAAAGTCGTACAATGTCAGCCCGAATCTGTACTGCTAAAGACGGAGTTTCATGCACTAAATAAGCTATAGATGAGAATAAGCAGCACCATCTCCCCTGATATTTACTACGCGGTGAAGCATTTGTACTCCATCAACATTAATTATTTTCAGAGACATAATTTTGTCTATTTTTCCAGCGCATCGTGCACAAAAGCAAGGGAACGATGGGAGCGCCAGAACTCTGCTCACATCGCGTCGCTTCGTACCGCAAGCCACAAGTAGTAAGTCTGTGATAAGCGGAGTACCGCTACGCTTTGCAATCACGGGACGGAAGGACAATCCTGACCTTTTATATAGTAGATTATTGTACTGTACATTTAATTTCACACACACACAGTTCTTACACACAACCACTAACCTATGAAGGCACGACCTCAGTAGAAGAGTCTTCAGGTGGTGCAGTATCTTCAGCAGGTGCGTTGTTGTCTTCTTCCGCTGAAGGAGTACTAGGAGTAGGCAGTGGGTGTCTGGAGAACATCTTGATAGGCAGTTGCTGGCGCTGTCTTTTCATATGCGTGAGGAGGCTTTTGTAGGGTGTTGCAATCTTTGATCATATCCAAGAGTTTCACCTTCTCCTGGATAGTAAGCATCTTCCTCCGGCGCTTAGTTTTATTGTCAGAAGGCTTAAAAAAAGCAGCACATTTAGGAGCCATCGTGGGGCTTAGATAAAAGTTCTCAGAAAGCGCGTGCGTAGTCACATAAGCGTGTATGAGAAAAAATCGCGATAGAGTGAAGCCGCGAAAGTCGAAGCGTGATATAGCGAGGGATCACTGTACTACTCACAAACATACGTATCGTATATCATTGAGGAGTTTTATTTAATACGTAATACAGTTTTAAACATATTGTAATTGAGTAGGTAATATAAAAATAAGCGAAAAATCTATAACATGTAAATGTTGTACATAAAACCAAAAAAAAAGATTAAAGACACTGTAGAGCGTCTCCGATATCACATTTGTTACAGCCATTACGATAGACAGGCCACCGGCAATAAATACCAACAATGCAAGGAAAAAATTGTATAAAATGTGTGCACAGTTACAATAAACATACATACATGTACTAAGTACGTAGAAAAATAGTTTTGGTTACTCACCAACTTGTCAGATAATGATGACATTTACTGCACTGTTACAGCTGTTCTAAAGGAGCCTCTTCAGGTGACTGTGTAGCACCGCCGTCGTCTTCTTCCACTGAAGGCGTACTAGGCAGTGTTTTGCGTGTAAGGAACATCGTGATGGGAAGTTGCTGGCGCTGCTTTTTCATTTGTGTAAAGAGGTTCCTATACACTTCCGTGGCGCCGTCAAGAGCATTTTTAAATTGCAAAGAACAAATCATTTGCGGGTCCCATTCTTCAACTGATGTCTGGAGATCTTTTGCCATTCGTAGAATGGTCGCGAGATGCTCGAGAGTTAGCACAGCACCCAGGAGCTTAATCGCGTGCTCTGATTGGGTAGCTTCTCAGCCATTCGCCAATAGCGTCCCTTGTTTGAATTCAAATGGGCAAATCAACTGAGGAAGCACACGTACTGTAGACCGCAGACATCTGCGAAGCAGTGTGAAAAATCTGCGATATATATTCACATATACTTACGTTTAAAATCCGCGATGGAGTGAAGCCGCGAAAGATGAAGCGCGATATAGCGAGGAATCAATGTATATAAGTTTTTTTTTTCTTTTAATTGTTATGAAATGTGACAAACTCTCATGTTTCATTGCTAGAGCTAAACCACTAATGCCTGTTAGTGAGCATTAGAGAAGTTAATAGAGATGTGTGGTTTGTGTTACTGCCTTACAATTCTAGCAGACTGAATTTGAATCTCAACCTGTTTTTCAAGTCTCTATGCAGATTCCATATTTGCTCTTTTATTCTTATTTTCTCCACTTCTCTAAAGATGCTCAGGTTTAGTGGTCTGGCAAATCTAACTACTTTTGGTGTGTTTGTGGACTTGAATGTGAGTGGACTCTATGGTGGTCTATAGCTGGCTACTGCCCTCTACAGGTACTCTGGTTTTCTTCCTATACACCCAATAACTTCTATTTGTGTTTGTTTTGCACTGGACCACGGTGGTGAAGTGGAAGTTAAAGTCCATTTGGCTATTTATATATGTGACTTTATCATTATAGACCCAACCAGGCTGTGTGGGTCACCCCATGTGCCACTCTTAGGTGAACACCACTGTCAGGACTGGCATCCCTCATCTGGCCAAGACCCACTTTCATTTAATTAGAATATTCATTAACTAGCAAAATACCCGCGCTTCGCAGCGGTGAAGTACTGCTTTAAAATTTTAAATAATAAACTGAGGGAAAATGTACCAATAATTATTTGTTAAGGATCTCTTTTTATACCATGTTGTCAGTTTGCCCCACCGGTTGTAATATGACCAAGCTGTGCGCTGAGCTTACTCTTGAGCATGCAATGTATAGTTGGCCATGTGAAAAGCAATCTTGCCTCAAAGCAATGCCAACCTTTTGTAGGGTCTGTCCCTGAGACTTATTAATTGTCATTGTGAAGCAGAGCCTTGCTGGAAATTGGAGGCGTTTGAATTGAAATGGGAGATCAGGGGGTATAACGGGGATGTGAGGAATAAAAACTCTCTCCCCTGAGCCACCGCCAGTAAAAATAGTTGCCTCAATTAGGTTCTTTTGCAGACACGTGACCTGAAGTCTCGTGCCGTTACAAAGTTTTGGTGGCTGTAAGTTTCTCAGTAACATTATTGGTGCCCTAACCTTCAAAATTAAATTATGCTCAGGAGTGCCTGGAGGATTCAGAGTGTGGACCGAGCTGCAGGCTATGGACATATATATGTACGTAAGTAGGATTCAGTTAGCGTTGGGAACCCGTGTACCAAATTTCTCTAAGATGGGCCCATTAAGTAACAAAGACCGTTGGAAAGTTCAATATGGCAGCCGACAGTGGTGTCATACCACCGAAATAAGTACGTACATCGGTTTCGGTTAGCGCAGGGAAGCCGCCTACCAAATTTCGTGAAGATGAGGCCATAAATAAGAAAGTTTAACATGGTGGACGTTGTCGACCGTTATGTGTAGAATTTCGAAATGCAACGTGCTTAACTTGTGTGTGTGGATGTGTATATATATGTATATGTATATGTGTGTATATATATATATATATATATATATATATATATATATGGAAGAGAAGGTCTGTGATACGGTTTGCATATTTGCAGTTGGAGATCCACAAAGGGAGAAAAAACGAATCACGTATCATAAAATAGTTTTATTCCTGAGCTGTCAACCCCTGTCAGGGGTCTTCATCAGAGGATAATGCTTAGATTTAAAAGTATATATATATATATATATATATATATATATATATATATATATATATACAGTGGTGTGAAAAACTATTTGCCCCCTTCCTGATTTCTTATTCTTTTGCATGTTTTGTCACACAAAATGTTTCTGATCATCAAACACATTAACCATTAGTCAAATATACACAAGTAAACACAAAATGCAGTTTGTAAATGGTGGTTTTTATTATTTAGGGAGAAAAAAAAATCCAAACCTACATGGCCCTGTGTGAAAAAGTAATTGCCCCCTGAACCTAATAACTGGTTGGGCCACCCTTAGCAGCAATAACTGCAATCAAGTGTTTGCGATAACTTGCAATGAGTCTTTTACAGCGCTCTGGAGGAATTTTGACCCACTCATCTTTGCAA